>NC_055957.1:12168441-12173441 GCF_018492685.1 Alosa sapidissima
AAACCTATACACAGAGCTAATGTATCCAGCACTGCATTAAATAGCAACTTTAAGTGCTATAAACTTGCATGCTTTTCCGTCAGGTAAGCAGAAAATTTCCATCTGTCTTTTGGGTACATGACATTTGATGCTATAATCTAGCATGCCATCACTCAGTTTATACCTCTTTGTTAAAGCTAAACTGTAGAGGGATAAAATACACACTTACAGATATGTATGTCAGCTTGTATTTCCTAGACAGCAGAGCTGGAAACGCAGACTCAGTGCAAGAGGAGAGCATGTTAATGAGCGGAGGCTGTTTGAAACCATTATCTCATATATCAAAATGCAGCACCGTATAGAAAACACGCCCTGCAACTTGTCTGACAGCAATCTGTAAACAACTGAGCCTGCAGGATCTCTACCCATAGTTCATTTGTAAAAAGTGAGCCCCACACTATATGCTATTCTCCTATTCACTTGCACACAGAACACTACACCTGAACACATGTGGGTAAGTGCTGTTGTAAGAGCACCATCTATTCATTAGGCTATGCTGACCATGCCTACCCAACCCAACCCAGCCCAGCCCAGCCCGGTCTCCCTCAGTGCTTGTCCCAGCTGCAGAGGGCCAGATATTAGCAACACACTGTGGCGATAATGGGGCACTGCAAACAGACACGATCGGACGATGACCCCACCATGGATTCTCAATGAGTACCTATAGTTGGGTCAAACACTGACACACACACACACTGTTTCTGTTGGCCTAGTTAATCAGAAAGCAGTTGATACAGGTGCAATCAGTTTAACTGGCCCTTTGATGGGTCCTAGTAGTGAGCAGCTGGAAGTTGATACAGGTGCAAATCAAGTTAATTAGTCCATTGTGATGTCATAGTGCTAATGCAAAGTCGATGGGGAAAAACGTAACGCAAAGTCTACGTTAAACGGTTGAAGCTGAATTAGTCGCAGAAAGTTGTGGGAAGAATAAGAAGAAGAAGAAGAAGAAGAAGAAGAAGAAGAAGAAGAAGAAAAAGAAGAAGAAGAAGAAGACTTCGGATAACAGAACAGTGCATTTTCATGCACTGTAATAATAACTAGAAATGCAATTCCAAGGAATTACCAGTGCATGAAAATGCTAAAGTTGTGATGTAAAATATCATGTATAGTTAAAGGGATGGTTCAGGATTGTTTGAGACTGTTTTTAGTGGCAGGCTAGCACATACCGTTGACTTGCGCTAGCCTAGCACCTGCGAACTCTGCAATTAGAAGGACTGGATGAAACGTGTTGAAAACGGTCTCCACTGATAAATATCACACTTGCTTACTTGGAAATGAGGTCCAAAATCCTGAACCACCCCTTTAAAACAGATAATACAGAGATGGTTACTACGGTGATGCTAGGATAGACATGGTGGTTGCATAGCTTAATAAAAGTTGATAGTTTAAAAGTAGACTGTTTAAAAGCTGAATGTAGATAGTTTAAAAGTTGTCTATAGACAGTAGATAGTTTAAAAGTTGTTGATAGACAGCTAGTTTAATAGATAGTTTAATGATAGTTTAAAAGTAGACCATTTAAAAGTTGAAGGTAAATAGTTTAAAAGTTGTTGACAGACTGGAAGTTTAATGAATGTTGATATTTAAATAGTTTAATGGCTGTGTATAGGTAGATATTTGACGATAACTGAAAGTTGGAATGGCTCTAATGTTTGCTAGCAGTTATGCTAAGATTTTTAACTATGCTAACCATGCTACTTAGCTAATGTTTTATAGCAGTGCTAGCAATGCTAACATGCTAACCATGTTACTTAGCTAACTTAGCTAACATTTTCTAGCAGTTTTGCTAAACATGCTAGCAATGCTAACTATGCTAACCATTTTAGCTAACCTAGCTAATCATTTTTAGTAGTTATGCTAACTATGCTAACTAGCATGCTAACAATGCTAACATACTAAGTATGCTAACCATGTGACTTAGCTAACCTAGCTAATCATTTTTAGTAGTTATGCTAACTATGCTAACTAGCATGCTAACATGCTAAGTATGCTAACCATATGACTTAGCTAACCTAGCTAATCATTTTTATTAGTTTTGCTAAAAATGCTAACAATGTTAGCAATGCTAACATGCTAACTATGCTAACCATGCTAACTAGCTACAGTGGGTAGGAGTCATAGTTGATGACAAGTGTTGACATAGTTGATGACAAGTTAAAAGTTGTTGATAGACAGCTAGTTTAATAGATAGTTTAATAATAGTTTAAAAGTAGACTGTTTAAAAGTTGAATGTATATAGTTTAAAAGTTTAAAAGTTGAATGTAGATAGTTTAAATGTTGTTGATAGACAGCTAGTTTAATAGATAGATAGTTTAATGATAGTTTAAAAGTAGACCGTTTAAAAGTTGAATGTAAAAAGTTCAGTAGTTTAATGGGTTACATTGTTTAACAGTGGATTATTGTAGTGAGGACTTTTATTTTGAAACAATTTTGGGCAGAGGAAACAGTTGAATAGGATGTGTAGTCTTAATTGACCCAGATTGTATGCTTAAAGCCTGAGGCTGCAGGTGGCCTGAACACCTGCCATAGGATTCTAATTGCTTAATGGCCGTATTATGATGTCATAATCGGCAATGTTAAGTCTATGGGGATTTTTAAAAAGTTTTTCTTTAATAGTTTAAAAAGTATAAAAGTTTCAAAGTTGAAAAGTCATAGCAACCCGATCTGTTTGAAGACCTACGTTACAAAGTTTGAATGAAGTTTCTAAGTTAAACTGTTCAAGAGAAATTGCGTGCGGAAAAAGTGGTAAGCGGAATAATAATAAGAAGCCTAGGAAGAACAGTACAGTGCATTTTCATGCACTGTAATAAGAAGAATACTTCGGATAACAGAACAGTGCATTTTCATGCACTGTAATAAAATGACCTACCTTTTATGCCCTCTACTGATTTGAAATAGACTGATATATTTGCCACCTTCGACAGTTATCGATTCATATCCCTATCAACCTCCTTATGGCTGATATTTCCTATAAAACTCTTGTGTTTACACTACATATGACAGATTTACTTGTACAGAATCTCAAACTATCTAAATGTTATCATTTTTATACACTTACATTTTCATTGACAATAAGTTACGAAAACTCCTTTGCAGCAAGGACAATCGTTTGAGTTGAGGGACATTTAGCTAGGAGAAAGACATTCACCACACTTCTATTGGCAGAAGTTGGTTCATCATTTCAATCTCCAGATTTATAAACTTTCACATAATATTAAAGCACACTTTAGTCAGATTGTGTTAGAAAAAGCTAAAGTAACCTTCAAACATAATGGTGCAACTATAGCTCGGCATTTGTTTCAGTTAGCTGATTAGCTATTTCATGGTAGCTTCATCTATAGTGCCTTACTGTACTGCCTTAGGTCAATTTCAGCGGTGATGCCATTCATTTGACATTGATAGATTTTGGTACAGACTTAGATGTATATTTTGCAGATTGTTCTGTACTTTAAGTTTGTAAAACAATGAGTATGCCCTGGTGGTATAAGTTCTGCATTGGCTATTGTTTCTTGGATATTTGCAACTAATTATAATTCCCTAAGTTACAGTCATTAATGATAAATGTATATCAGCCTACAAGCATACTTGGTCCTTTGTTGAGGCACTTACATTTTTAAGTAGTATGTTCCTCTACAGTGCCACTATACTGTAGTATCTAATGATGTCTATCAGAATGTTCACTTATGTGTCCAAATGACACAATTTCTGTCTAAAATAGGCCTGCACAACCCTCCACAATAATGAAACATTTCAATTACATGGAGTGAGTTGTTGTGTTAACATGCTATGGTTAAAAGGATCCCAAAAAATAAATGATGGTCTCTGTTAGTTGGTACAATGACTGGAAGCTCTTTTACATACACGAGCAGTGGATGGTGACCTTGCCTTCGAACACTAATGCTATGCAGTATGGCTCTTTTTCAATCTTATGGCAAGTAAACACATCATTTGTACCAGCACCAGCATGGCATAATGTTTTGCAGGTTAAACTATCCTTTCAATTAAATTATCCTTTTAACAGTTAAAATGGTGTTTGTGTGCTAGTTTTGTAGGTTTTAGAATGTCACAGCATCATGCTATTGTGCAAACCAGTGGTGAGACAGTAATTTACAAAACCAGACCAGCACTCCAGCAGAAGAAACTGAAGACACATAAACCGGGAATCTTATACTGTCTATGCCATGAATACTCACATTACTACATAAATCTGGAAATGCCTCACAGATTGTACCCACTGCACGGTTTGCCATGAAGTTGGTGTAATTTGCACATTTGCAATACCTTAACTGGCTGTCTTATGGCTAACATGCTAAAATGTCAACGTGGTGTGAATTCATTAACCTCAGCAGGAAACATCAGGGAAGCTCAAAAGAAGGCCCAATATGTGGAGGAGCTCATGGAGGATAGGGGTGGGCTAAATATGTTTGCCAAGTCTAGCAGAAGTCTGCAAAAGCTGACAGTGTTCAACAAGATTTAGAATTAGATTCATTAGATGTCAACAACCCCACTATGGATCCAATTTCCAGCTCTTTTGAATTCTGTAGACTAATAAAAAAAAATTCTCGATGTATGCGAAAAGCATTTCAAACCAATAAAGTATATCAACGATACTTTGCTGTACTACTATTTTGCAGTTGGACTAGTAAGACAGTATAGAGCAGTGTTTCTCAAAGTGTGGTCCGCAAGCTATCCCAAGTGGTCCGCGAGCAGACGTGGAGACGTGGTAAAATATAATATAGATGAATTTTTTGCAAATTGAACTTTGTATGTAAATCCAAACAGATTCTGCAACACTACGCTAGTTTCAATCATATGACTCCTCTGGCACAATAAGCAAGGTGCAAAGACAATAAGCAAGGTGGTTCAGAGAGTAGGCCTATTGTGTAATATACTGTTTGTTTTTTAGCTAGGTGGTCCGTGAGTGCCCCCCCCATGTGTTCCATTTGCACAGGTTTGCCGGCAAC
>NC_055957.1:12178441-12278441 GCF_018492685.1 Alosa sapidissima
CCTCTCCCTCAAAAAAAAAAAAAGGAATTCTCCTCCCATCTAACAATGCTATTTGTTTGTTTATACCGGGGAGGCAGGCCGCAGCATCAGTCCAAACGAGTCACAGTTAATCGCAAAAGCAGCCACTGAGCAGCAATAGCTAAAGTTGTGTGTGTGTGTGTGTGTGTGTGTGTGTGTGAGTCTGTGTGTGTATGTGTGAGTGTGTGTGTGTATTTACAGCCTATGTATATGAGTTTGTGTATATATGTATATGTGTCTGTATTTGGTATATATTTGTGTGTGTGTGTGTTTGTTTGTGTTTACACATATGAAGAAACAAAACGTGGGGAAACTAGTCTCTGCTCTTGATGCCTTGCCTTTTCTGGAGGACTCACAGGTGCAGCTGGAAGGGCTCTCGTCCTCGCCTTCCTCCCGAGGCTCATCCGGCTTCTCCATGGTCCTGGACCTTTGAGAGCTGCTTTGCCATTTTCCAAAGGACTTTGCCACAATCGCTTTGTCCGCTCCTTTCATTGTTTTCTGTAAAACACATTTACAGCATGACTTCCCAGGTTTATCCCTCTTGTGAGCCATCAACCTCTGTTCATTCTCTCTCTCTCTCTCTCTCTCTCCCTCCCTTCTCTCTCTCTCTCTCTCTCTCTCTCTCTCTCTCTACCCCCCCCCCTCTCTGTCTGTGTGTATCTGTGTGTGAATAAACCTGGTATCATCCCACTAACCCAAACTAAGAGAGAATTATATGATTGCGCGCGCACACACACACACACACACACACACACACACACACACACACACACACACACACACACACACACAGAGACAGGCACACAAACACACACACCTACAGCTTTCCAGAAAAAAATACCCTGATTGCCATGTTTGTGGTACACAGAAAGCGTTGTGTTTTGCAGTGTTTTCCCCGACTGACACCAAGCTAAATGCTAAATGCCGACTTCAAAAATCAAACAAAATATGCAAATGAAAAAGTAAACATTGGGGAAGAAGTGCAAAAACAACCATATTTTCATATTTAATCCAACTTAACAGAAACAAAAATAACACATTATGCCCTAATTGGGTGCTGTACAGTCCACAAATACTATTACAAGGCCGATCAGGATTAGCTGTGGAACATACCTAGTCTATCTATTTTGGAGTGCCAAGACTGCTAGCAGTGGGCAACTAAATTTCAAAAGCTGGCAAATCCAGTTGTCTCCTAAATACAGAAAGTACTTAAATCCAGCGCTAACACAAGAGAAAGAAGGATAAAGGATGCTCTGCATATCACCAAAAAGCTTGTGCACTTTTCAGAATCACTGGCTAGGTTAAACAAATATGCTAAGTAGAGATCAAAACAATCCTTTGATCTGTAGCCTAGTTTTCAGAGGAATGGCTTGGCTCTTGTTGTAAATAACTTGTATAAATCTGTACCATTTGCCTTCAGGTAATATCAAAAGTGCCAGGGATTCACAGGCAAAATAGTTTTGTGGTTAGAAAATAGATCAGATAAAAAGCGTATAAATTATTTAGCTTGAGCTACTAGTTTCTGTTTGCATGCGCTGTGACATCCAAGAGAACACAGCATTTTGGGGTTGCATTTGATTCAGAAAAACACAAATATTTGGAATATCTCTGTCACGTTCAACTGCAATTTTTCCAGCACATTCAGTTATTTGGAAAAGTCCCTCTCTTACCTTCAGCATGGCTCTGGGCAGGTCGCACACAGTGAAAAACATTGTGTCCAACTTCATACAAAAGAGGCTTGAAGAGTCAGAATGCAGAAGCTATGCAACTTGCTGACTAACTTTGCCCCTCTGTTTTGATCGATGGACACAAAGGGAAACGCTGTCTATTCAAAACACACAGCAGCAGCATAACTCTCTGAACAAATGGGGCCATGTCCTGAACTGCCATCAGACTCACAGCAGCTCCCCGTGAGGGCCATGCTGGACTGGCACTGACCGACACCACCACCACCAACACACACACACACACACACACACACACAATCAGAAACACACACACACATGCGCAAGACTAACAGAGAAACTTTTGTACACATCGCCTCATCTTTCAGGAGTAGTTTTCCTCCCTTCCCCTCCCCCAGTCGCTATCTGTCTTTTTTCCGGTCTTTCTACTCACACAACTTGGACAGAAAGCTTTTTCATTCCCACACTTGGCAGTTGGTGTATACCTCCATTTAAATTTCTCCCCCTTTTTCCTGGAAGAGTAGGAACCATGTGTGTCGTCTTGTCACAACTAGGGGTCAACTGGGCCTTCTGTTGCAACTGACTTCTCTGCTTTCCTGTAATGGAAGGACAGTAGTTAAGTGGTTTGGACATCAAGGCTTCCACCTTCAGCTTTGGTCTTGCATGCTATTGTCTTTGTGCAATCACGTATTGTGTGGCTTCTGAGTACAGAAATGCTATAGTATAAACATGTTTTAAAAATCATTTAGTGTCATAGGAGAGGTTTTTGTTGCTTGAACTGTTAAACTGGTATTGTTTCAGAAACAGTTATGGCTGATAGTAATTCAATCATAGCCATTTAACAGCCACCACAGTCATAAACTGTTATGACACGCAATTCAGTTAGTGGAAGTCATTTCAGAGTATGAGTTATTTTCTAATATTGTATACATACACACAGAAAATAACTCCTCAGAAAAAAAATGGCCAAGAAACTGGATTAAACACACCCTTAAAAGCAAGTGGCTAAGAAAGAAAAGAAGGAAAGGAAGAAAGAAACAGTTGCAGTTTTAGAGTAAACAGTACACACTCTTAATCCCTTAGTCTATGCCTTTCCTC
The DNA here is from genome assembly GCF_018492685.1 of Alosa sapidissima. NCBI lineage: Eukaryota > Metazoa > Chordata > Actinopteri > Clupeiformes > Clupeidae > Alosa > Alosa sapidissima. The sequence continues at coordinate 12,181,243 of NC_055957.1, forward strand.
TCCCTAATCCTAATAAAATAGAAAGCGTCAACAACGCAGCGTCTGTTTGGGGGGAGGAAAGTAAAACGAGGACCTAATTTAATGCATCTGACAATTTATGGCAGCAGCTTCGGGTCCCAGATTTTTGAGTGTAGCCGAGCAGTGCTGTTCTATATTACCATGTGAGATGGCAGCCCCGGGTTCGTTAGGCAGCGCGAGCTGTGCATATGCATTACAGGACAAAATTGTGAGATGACAGATCTCTGGTGTGATATTGGTAATGACTAACTAATAAGAAGGGGAGGCGTCAGTCTGTTATCAGAGAGAAGTATTAGCACTTTCTGTCAATCAGATCTTTTTCCAAGACCAGTGAAGGACAAGGGGAGGCATTTCTATTCTAACGCAGATCAGACTTGACAGTTTTCGTCTGAATTATTCATTGGGCAGGGACAAGCCAAAGTGGGCAGTGTAAATGAAAGACAAATTAAACCAGGATAAAAACACACTGATGATACAAGTCATGTTTGAAGGGAGTGTGTCATTTCAGTTGGTCCATCAGAGGTTATATTTTTGCTCTAAGAGTTATAATGATAAGAATTCTTAACATCATTTGTTTTCTTAGTTTTTTTCCTATACATGTTCTCTGGTGGATCTCCCTGTTCCATGCACGAGAGCTTTCACTGCATTAACTAAGAAGTTACTGGGTGCGTGCATAGCGGCAAATGGCTCTTTAGCAGTGAATGTGAAATTGTGAACCAAACCGATTGTGGGTGAAACTTCAAGGCGCCATGACAGAGGACACATTTTCTCCAACGAGAAGAAAAATCAGCTCGAACTTCTAACGGGGAAGAGTCTGCCAGGTGGCGAACTGGCTGTACCAACAGAACGCACAATCTGTCTGCTTCTCTTTCCAAACCATTGACAGCTGCCACCGACAGCCCCACACTCACACTCACACACACAGACTCTCTCTCTCTCACACACTCTCTCTCACACACACACACACACACACACACACACTCACACACACACACATACACAAACAGACACACACATACATTCTCTCTCTTGTTCAGCCCTCCCTCTGAGGCGTTTCATCCTCACAGAGACAGTCACCTGTGTCCTGTGCTTCAGTCTCTCAGGTCCGCTCCACTCAGCTCCATGACCCTTGCAGTACATGACCAACTAGCAGTGTCAAACTGACACCCTTAATTACACTGGGCCGGTGGAGTCACTAGCAGTAGACTATTCACTTCATTACCCACAAACAGAGGGTGGAGCAACACCCGTAGGAACAATACCCTACCCAGGGACCTTGTGGAGAAGCACTAGCAATACAGGCAAGATTTCAACTTTCTCAGGTCAGACCAAAGCCACATTTGAACATGGCCATAGTGAGTCATAGAGACCATTTCAGCAGGCTCACTGTCTTTCAGGAATGATTTATGAAGTATTCAAGTGAATTTGGATACATTTGTATTAGGTATTTGCCTATTTGTTTATTTATTTATTTATTTATTTATTTCCGGAAAAGTGAGTACCAAATTTGCTATTAAACTCAAGATCAATTTATTATGTCCTGTGCTTTACTGACCTCATGGCTGTATTCATGACTTTCACCCTGTGAAGACATTACTGGTTGTTAGCAGTGGCACCATGAAAAGCTGCTCTGAAACAATGGCATGGAGTACACATATGTGTTTCTCTTTATAATGATCTCTCATTTTTCCAAATAAGGTACAGGGCGTATCTACTGCATCCTGCGGCTTTCTCCACTTAAATTCAGTTTCACTGTGATGTGAAACAGATTAAAAATCTTCTTTTCCATTTTCTTTTTGGGAGCGTAGGGAGTAGGAGGGGGCAAATCATGAACAGAAAATCCCTCCAACAATTCTTCAAAATCTCAGAGAGGCAGAGGACGGCCATATAACTCCTGCACTGGCTGTGCAACCGTGGCTAAAAATAAAACCTGGCAAAGTTCTCCTGATCCCTTATTGGTCCCGTAGTTTGATTTCACATTTTTCAAATTTGCATTCCCCTCCGCGTAAACAATTCATTCTTCTCTCTCCCGCTCCACAATGAGGACTTGAGTGACTCTGGCAGACGATTTTGGATCGGTGCTCCTCAATCCACCAGTGTATGTTATCAGCAGGTAAACAAGCTTTCGAACAAAGCCATAATGGAACTGCAAGCAGCATAAAGAGGCTCATCTCAAAAAGCTATACAGCCCCATCAAAGCCAGTGTCATTTCTGCCACACTGCATTGCAACTGGAAAGCCATGGCTGTTAGTCACCACTCTCAGTCATTTCTCCGGCTATTTTCAGATGCTCCCCAACTATTTGGATCGATTATCTAACTTGTCAGAGAGCAAGCAGCTTACTGAAGTAAAACAAAGGATGATTTCCAAAACGTATCTCGTGTTTACTGGATGCTCTGTGTCCTATTTGAGTTTTCCTTTTCTTTCATGTCTTTTGGAGATGGTTGCAGACGTGCTTTAAAAAAGCTTAGACACTCTACAGTGAGATCTTTTAACAATAATACAATAAAAAGCTGGAAGAGTGCTTCTAGAATTCTAGAATGATAGGAAAAAAAAAAAAAGACACAAATCCAAATGATATGTACAGTTAAGCATGAACTCCTGCTGTGTTGTTTATGCTGCCCTGTCATGCTGTATACAGACACAGTCATCTGGAAAATCTAGAGATGACTCCCTGTGAATTTCCTCTCTTTGCTCTGTGTTCAAAGTGGCTTCCTCCTGGTCTGCAGTTGGTACTAACCTTACATGGCTGCGATGAACAGAAAGTCAAGTCATGAGTGACAACTTACTTAACACGCTTACACAGCCATAAACACTGGTCACTGTCAAGAAATGTCCAGCTGAGCTGTGGACGGCACAAAGAGGCACAGACACATGCGCTCATTGAACACACCGACATACTGAGCGTGGCCTGGCACCATGAATCCATGCTTTCAAACAGCTCTATAGGGGAAGCACATCAAAAAATATCCAGTCACCAAACTCTATTGTCATCATTATTCCTGCAATGTTGCAGACCTCATCTGTCAATCCCCTGTAACAATAAACAGTGGCAATGTAAACGTTGGGGCCTCTTTTTGATAATTTTCCGCCCTTTTGAATGTAATGGCTTGACTACTCTTAAGGTGTGTGACACTATGTGTATTCTCTCTGCTCAATCCTTCTCCCCCATTTAGCCCAATGAAAAGGGGGAAATTTGATGGCATTAAGTAGATTTCGCTCCATGGTTTACACTTCTTGCCTCATTAATGCAGACTCTGAACTATATTTCTTCCCTCCTCCACAGTCTCATTTCATTTCCATTTCCAGAAAATATTTATACTAAAGAGACATTCCCTTTTATCCCCCCACCCTTCCACAATCCTACAGTCACAGTACTTGCGTATATTATTAACTGAAGATAATACTTGTTTATGTTATTTCTGCTATATAATACCATGGTGTAGTTAGAAACCATCTCAGGGTTAGACAAGGGGAATCCAAGTCAGAATAGGACCGCTTCGGAGACGCCATCTAATCTCCATCAATGCGCCGGGTCCGTTTGTGAGGTTTGCCATCAGGCGCCGATCCTTCGCAGGCAGGTTAAGAGTAAACAACTGTTCTGGAACCTTTGTGAGGAGTGTTAAGGAGCGCACAAAGGGACCAGAACCCCTTCTGACAGCCCAGGGGAGCTTCACTGACACTTTGTTGACGTCGGTACAATAAGGACTATAGTCAGTTCACCGTATGCAATCACTCCACCTGCTTATGAGCCCATCAACATGGCACCACTGCCTTGCTTCTAAAGCCATCCGCCTCATACCGTCCTACTCACCATTTCTATAGGGGTCTTCCGTTTGGCTCTCTTAATCTGTAATTTTGTATTTTAATCTTAAAGGTGTCTGTCTATCTTTTAAATGCATGTATTACTGGTCTGTACAGGCATTCTTGAAGAAGGTTATTGGAGTATTCTATTCCAATGTTTTTTTTTGTTGTTGTTTTGTGAAATTCAGCTAATTGCTCTCCACAGTCCTTTAGATGTTCTGTCAGACAGCACAGAGCAATTGCAGTCTTGAGTACAGTTAAAACATTAAAATCCAGTAGTTGACAAATTAATTGTACATTTTGTCAAAGTGCAACATAGTAGCAATCTATAGTATCAACAAAATAAATTGTCCATAAGACATTTAAAAGGTTAATTAAGTTAATATATCACACCCCTGCATACTGTCAAACATGTATTGTTGTGCCATTGCTAAGGTGTGGAGGGCAGATGATCCATATTTCCAAGTTCTTCCTTCCCACATAAAAGGTTGCGTGAAAACATGTGCACATTTAATTCTATGTCAAAACATTCAGTACATTTGGGCATGGACACCTAGACACAGATTTGAGATTTTCACCATGGCAGGCAGAGCTGCACACACTCCTTTGAGTGGACCAGTAACAAGGCGATGAGGAATTCCATTTTGCCTGTGGATTGTTACTACCAGCAACACAGTAGGGGGTTGTAAACATTTACACAGAGAGCCTGTCCATTGCACATGGTAGCCTGTCGCCAGCAACCCCGGTATCAAATGCTCTGGTGCGCATTTAGTCATTCGGCCCTATCCCGAGATTCTAACAATCACACCATCGACTCATGAACGACCCACCATCCAAAAATGTGACAGCAGACTTATGCTAAGCGGAGAAAATAAGGCAAAACATTGTTAAAACACCCTTAGGCCCACATGGTACCGAGCATCTCGGCAGAGAGCTGCTATGCTCCCTGCTGAGAACTGGGAAAGTGATGTTGGTGTGCCTTTCTCATGCACCAGGGCACTGCCATGGCTGGGCCCCCCATTCAAGCCCTTTTGAAGTCTGTTGCCTGAGACTACATGCCAGCGAGCAGTGTGCCACGTGGGCTAATGCCTCCACGCGCACTAAAAGCCAGGAACCTGGGGCTGCCATAATGTCATGCCCATATGTAGAACGTGGGGAGAAGGCTAGTGGGCTCATCGCAAAATGCTATCCCTTCCTGGACCGATATGATTGCCTTTGGTGTTTAAAGTGGAATTCAATGGGTAATGCTGGTTTTCAGTATGCAGATGATAAGGTTGAATAATTAGTCAGGAGATTTGTAAAATATTATACATAGTATTTGTCCAAGTGCACCAAGATCAAATTGACATTACCGTGCAAACTTCCAGGATTTAAGGAGATGCGTGGTGGTGTTACTTCGCAGAACTACACTACAACACTAGCTGTGTGACGATGTGGGTTTCCGACACTCCACATTGTACAGTAATGATTTGAATTTTTCAGTAGTTTCTCACATTTATTTATTCAACAGACACTTTTATCCAAATGCTTTCATTTAGACTTTATCTAGATATTGTAATCCTGATTATAAGTATAGACTGTCATTTAGGATCTATTTTGATTGACATTCACATGACCTTTCATGCAAATCACTTGACAGCATTGCTGCAGATGGCTAAAATAAAAGCTTCTGTCCTGTGTAAGTAGGGCGGTGTGGCATTATAAAATGTAGAATTTAACTACACAACAGTAGCTACTAAAGCCAGCAAGGTTAGCAAAGCTTGTAATTCATTATCCATTTTGATTTCAAAATAAGTAATTGAAATATGGGCGAATATGGGCAGGAGAATCGGAGAAGCCGATTTCTTGGTTTCTTCTGGGAAAGGACTAATGGTAATTGTCATGTGATATGAGCATAGCGAATTAGGGAAGGATGTCAGACTGAGTAGGATACATCAGACTGAGGGAAGATAGGTTGCTATGTCTGCGTTTTTAGAGCTTCGCGTTTTTGCCCATCTACACTAGACCGCAACCCTGTTGTTTTCTAACTAAAATGGGGCCAAAACCAAGCAATGTGGTAATCGTAACAAAAGTGTTGTGTTTTTATATGAAAATTTGATAGTAAAGACGTCCTCTAAGATTGACTCCTAGTGGTTACACTTGATGGGTGTCAGGAGGAGGTACAATCAGGGCAGGACAGAGATGGTAAAAGCACATGCTTTCTGTATCAAGTAGAGGTACAGATATTTCTGTTAAAAAATACTCTGATAAAAGTACTGTTATTGTTCCATCCATTTAGATTGATAGGTTTAGGTTGATCAGCGTTGATGTTGAGAAGGCGTGCAATGATGTGAAATAAAACAAATTGATAATTTGCAAATGCATTAACACAAAAGTAATGAGTTTTGAGTACTGCAACGAGTTTTGAGTACTGTAAGTAATAGAAAGCATATCTGTAGGTGAATAAAGTAAAAAGTAGAAAAATAGAAAAGAAAAGTCAGAAAAAAGTCAAGTACAGTACTGGGACCTTAAAAAGTATTTAAGCACAGTACTAAAGTATTTATGCTTCGTTACTTCCCACCTCTGGTGCAGAATACTTAATAGGGACAGGAAGTTCCTGAGAGGTGGATGAGAACTGTGTTTCTGTTTGCGTGAGGTTGGTCTGTCTGATTTAGACCAGAGCCATTTAAAGGTAGAGTTGCGACAACTCCATTGACACTAATGTTCCATTTTTTTCCAACAATGGCAGCTAATGGAAGCTTCAAATAGTTCCCGGAGGTTAACAATTAATAATAGCAGCAGTGCAGTTACAGCAGTATAGACTGTTTGTAGCCAACATTTCAGACTCAGATTTACATTCCTTTGCCTCATCCGAATAATAATAATAATAACAGTAATAGTAGTAAAGTAATAGTAGGCTATCAATAGCCTAATTATAATAATAAACGATGTATCGACTATGAATTTTCTGCTGCTCAGTCTTTATCAGTTCCTCATCAAATAGGCCTAAATTAAAAGAGGCTAAAAGCCCAATAAATGTGCCACACGTAATAGCCGAATATAAGATACTTGCCTATCCCATTTCAATTAGGCAGCACTACACCACCACAAGCTGTCATTAAGTTTTTGCGTTTAGTAGGCCTACAACTTGACGTGACGTTTCTTGGGCATTTAACTTCACCATCACGTCAAGTTGTAACGTAGCCTATGCGCAATGCTCATCTAGGCTATGGATTTAAGTGGCTTAAAGGCAGCAAAAGTGGGATATAGTGCAACTGCTTCCCCAAAACAATTCCTCCATAACTGTGTATTTAATCGTTTGATATGTGGATAACTTTCAGTGGACTAAACAAAAGGTAAAGATTTTGTTATCACAAGGCTAGCTGGTTCGTTATATGGCGAAGCATAGCCAACTTTGTTTGCAGCAGTGAAGCTGAGTTTGTTGTTAACATTGTTGGTAACTGTCAGGGAATTTAACCCCAACATACAAGAACCACAACACGTAGTATGGCTTTGCCCACAAACTCTGGTACCAAGAGGAGAGCCTGCTAATGTAAGGAAGAATTCCTCACACCATCAGTCTCTGACTCTGCAGCCCAAAAGCTGTGTCTTTTATTGTACAGATGCACATAGAAAATAGAAAGCAAGACATAGCGACTTCATTGGGACATACTCTTATCTCACCCACCCACACAAACACACAGACAGCATACCTGTCAACACTCCCGTTTTTCCCGGGTTTCTCCCGTTTTTCAAGGTCATCTCCCAGCACCCTCCCGTTTTGTTATTTCTCCCGGAAAACTCCCGTAATTTGCATGGCCATCAAACTTAATTTTAAAATCATTGATGCATTCAGGTTGCCAGATTGTGTATGAAATACATCCTACACATACACGATCACTTGTTTCAATTTCAACCGTTTTGTCATAGGCTAAAACCTGGCAACCCAAATAAGGAAGCGGGTGCAGCCTGACGGCTCCTACACACAGTTGCGTTCCGTCAACGCATGCCAGTGGGTGTTCCCAACGGTCGCTATGCAAATGACTTGAAGTATAACCGTAATTTGATTGGTTGGTGCTGTCAGTCGATTGGCTTGATTGGCCGGTGCCGTCTGTCGGTGCAGCAACAGCTGACCGTCACGGCTCCCACACACAGCTGCGTGCATCGCGTTGCTGGAGACGCATCCCATTCACTTTAAATGGGCTCACGTGATCCGTTGCCAACTGAATTGTGGATCCGTCGCGTCGCGTTTCTCCCGCTGCTCGCGTTGAGGAGTTCTGCAGTTGCTGCACCGACAGACGGCACCTGCCAATCAAGCCAATCTACGGACGGCACCAACCAATCAAATTACGGTTTTACTTCAAGTCATTTGCATAGCTACCGTCGGGAACACCCACTGGAATGCGTTCACGGAACGCAGCTGTGTGTGGGAGCCGTGCGTCTCATCGTAAGCAAGCGGGCTAGATGAATGGCCTAGGCTACTCCAGAACTAGCTGTTGTGAAATCAGTGCCAGTGCTCCGCACACGCACATCACGCACTGCACTGCAGGGGGGGGGGCACCAAAAAATCTGGGTCGAGAAAAATCACCACAATAGGCTACTAGTATTAATAACAAATAAAATATGTCTAAAGCATGTTAATATGCAAAAGCAATACAAAAGTAATAGGCCTAGACCAAATTAGTCGAGAAAAAGGTGAATCTCCTGTGCAGCCCTCTCTCCAGTCTCCCTCTGGTGCCCTCCTCCCCCACCTCCCAGTGGTCTGTTGATTATTCCTCAATCCCAAATTTGGCAGACAGTAGACATCGCCTTGAAAAGGCAGTAAAAGTCGGGGGCGGAAAAAAGAAAAAAGAAGAGACAGCGGGATGATGCTCGCGCTTCACTTGCAGTTAAGACAATGTTTTAAATAAATAAATAAAAAGTTTTGTAGCCCTTGCGTGTATGCATGTCTATGCTTATGCCAGGTAATACTACTACCGTCAATTTGTAACGTAAGCTCCTACTAGCCATGTTCATGTTCAAGAGTTAGGCTTACATTGCAAATGACTTGATGCTGGCTAGCTAGTTATTTTACGTTGTGGATATGGATATGGATTATGGGTTATTGAATGCAATTCAACACTTTACTTTAACGTTAGCAATCGGTGCATAAGACTAGCAGTCCTTCCTCAGGTTGCTAGCTAGCAATGCTATTTCTGATTATGCTTAATCTGGGTTTGCTATTTCTTTGAGCCATCAGAGATATAGTCAGGTAACGTTAGCCTATTGGCCTAGTTTGCTTTGCATTTCAGGACGCTTTTTTGGCGTTTGTTATTATGATCAAACGATCTAATTGTGTGAAAAAGTAACGCTACAAGTGACACTTTCACAACGTAATGAAATGATGATTGAAAACAACTCTTGGTAAAGTGAACTTTGGAAAAACCCTGCAACTGAACATGATATGATTTTGCCAAATTAGACAGCTTTAGATAAATTTACTAGTTGTTGTTCTATGCGGTCATTTCCAAGAGGTTCATACTAGGCCAAGGGCGACATCTGTTGGTGAAACTGCAATTAGAAAAAAAAACTAACTAAGAAATTCTGAATGGTTTTTATTCCTTTGGTGGTGGTGGTGGTTGGTTGGGGTGTGTGTGGGGGGGGCACCACCAAGTATTTGTGCTTAGGGCACCCAAATGGCTAGCGCCGGCCCTGTGTGAAATTGTTGGGAGTTTAATTGATTAACACATCACATAAACTGTTATTGAGTGTTGTTGATACACTGAACTTGTTACCTCGGAACCAAATCTGACAGCAAGCAGCTTTGGAGTTTTGGAAGTAGGCTGCAGGCAGGCAGCTGGTGGATACATAACTGGCATGCGTAAGGTAATGGTAAGGTAAAAGCAACGACCGAAATTCAGTGTTGAAACACGTGTATGAAACGTATTAAATATGCAAACACAGATCCGGTATAAAGACTGACCCCCCCCCCCCGAAAAAAAATCTCCCGTTTTTGGAAAGCTAAATGTTGACAGGTATGAGACAGGGTGCAGTTCCTGTCTGTCTGGGTGCACACTTAACTTGTACTCTGTTCTTAGAACTCAGCACAACAACATTTAACTTGAACTCTCTGTTCTTAGAACTCAGCACAGCACAACAATATTTCTGCTTACACAAATGGTTATACAATGATAATAATAATTTCCTTACAGTAACGTAAACGTTTCTTCAGTTAGGAGCAGTAGCCTACTGTTTTTTTTTTATGTTGCATTCATTTTCATTGGCAAAAGCTAGCCTAATATGCATGAGAACCTATATAGATTTGAGGGAGCTGCAGCTTAGCATCAGCACTGGTCATATTAACACAGCAGGCACTAGCCCAGTAAAGGATCGTGTAAACCCCATCCCCAGAAACCAGTTTCAAACCAAGCTTGCGCTGATATGATCACTGATCAAATTGCTATTTTCTGACAGGATGAGCACAACCATGCAAGTTCTCTGAATCTCAATTCTTTATAGCATCTTAATGCTGTATTCACAGCACGGTGAATGACAAACGGTGACAAAATGCTGTTGTTTATGAGTTCATAGCTGGTTATTTATCAAGGACTATATCACGTTTTATATGTTATTATGATCACTCGCATCGCACAATGGGGTTACTGTGTAGGTAATGCTATGTTAACTTAACATGCCCATCATTACACTGGAGAGATGTTCGAAAACTTTTAAACTTTTTTTTTATTCTCCCGAGACGCTAGCTAGTTAAGGTAGTTCGCTCATTATCTCAGAGTGAAGTGAAGAACTCAGTGAAGAACTACCAGAGAAAACGTTGGGGAGAAAACTCAAACAAGTTAATGTTAGACTTAGACTAGCTGTGTTACAGTTTCTCGTTGCAAAATTAAAATCTCCATGCGCTTTTGTAGGCTACACGCAGTCTCAAAAACACTGTTTACAGCTCTTGAGTCGTAACGTGAACGTACTAGGTCATTTTTTTTATAACGATAATTTAGATAGGCCTAGGCTACACTTATGGGGTGGGTGCTACTGCGTTTTCTAAAGAATCTCCCGTCTTGGTTTTGTACAGAAATGAATATTAAGTGACACATGTAAAAGCGAGAAAAAAAGGTCACCTTCCGATATTTAGCAGGCTACGGTCTGGGATTTAATTTAATATTGTTGTAATGGTAGGATAACTACACAGTTTACACAATAATTACACTGTGTTATAAATATTGTATATCAATGCATTTATTGTCTGTCAATTAGGCCTACCCAAAATTGTGGCTCTGTCTCTCATTGAACAGTAGCTTATTTAATCAATTGTAAAATTTGTGGCACAATTCAAACTGGACCAAAAAATAATTGTTATCTCTCCATTAACTCCCGTTCATAATTTTTTGAAAGATAGGTCCCATGAACCGGAAGTAGAAGGGGCGGGACTTCACCACTCTATTGTCGCAACTCTACCTTTATATGGCTCTGATTTAGACCTGTTGAAGCTATATTAAAATGGATGTTTTGACTTTTAGACATTTTTGGATCTATTTTAGAAATATGCCTTACAGTTACATATTACATTGAAATCTTCCATGTTTGTCATTTGCTGGAGTTGTGCTGGACGTAGTACACCTGGTCTGTGATTGATTTGCTGTGATTCCAAAGCCAAAACAGAATAATTTCCCAGCTGAAACCAGAAGCCACTGTAGCAGCACCAGTGGTTTTTAGTAGGGATAGGCCAAATCGTTATTGATATCCTGGTCAATCAATATTAATCAAATGATAAAGTTGATTACATGTTTATATGTGCTGTAAGGTGGGCAGTTCACATGTACAATGACATCAATCTTGACTGAATGTGTGAAACTAAAAGGCAAGGATGACGAGTTCAATGCTGATGATTAAGTTTTACATTTTGGTATTTGCACAGCCCACACGACTATGAGCTGACTTGACTTGTGGCTGAGAAAACAGTGGTGAATAGTACTATTTTCACATAATTATGACCGCTGCTAGCGAAGCGGTCATATAATGATTGTCAAAGTTTTTTTTTTTTTTTTTTTTTTCCCGTCATCTACTTCCTGAATTTTTAGTGAACGATACCTGGGACACCGAAACACCGGTGCACATAAAATTTGGTGGGTATGTAGCCCCACTAGACTTTTACGGGACAATTTCGTTTCGTCCCCGGGGGCCACTATCGCCCCCCCCCCCCCATGCTGGGCCCCCCGAACCGCAAAAAAAGCAGTTTTTCCTAAATAACCACCTGAACCGTGGCACTGAGGATGAAGAATCTTTTATGGTATGTTGGTCTCAAGGGCCCACATCAACCTGGCCCATAATCACTCATTTGTGATTTTTGCACCCCCCCTGGTAAAAAATGAAAATGCAATATTATTCTGCTTTAATCGCCCCTATCTTCAGTTAAGATGTTCAGAACTGCACCAAATTTTATGTGTATGATTGACCTGGCATTCTCTGGGGGTATGCCAAGTTTCGTAGAATTTCATCCATGGGGGGGTCTAAAAAAAATTAGGTTATGTGTACATTTAGTGACTGTACACTCATTGGCCTGTAGATGGCGGTGCACACATATACACATGCACACACACACAGGCACCCACATACTATCGGTATTAGAACTGCCGATACATAGCCTAATTACAAATTCAGTAGGATTAAAAGAAAGCCCAAATAAATATTCATCATCATCATCATGGCTGCATTTCCAGTTTTGGCGATAAGTAGTCGTTTGTCCACTAGATGGCCCATCTTTGCAGTGAGACTTAATTTTGTTGGAAGTTAAAAGTGGGTTGGAAAAACAATGGACGCGAATTCCTACAAGGACTGTTTACCGCAGGGAACGTCTAATAAGGATAGGATGATGTTCGCATTAAATGTAATTCCCATTTCTTCTTGAAGCCGAAATAAATCTGACGATGTTTATCGGACATGCTTGGTTTTTACTGCAGGTACGTTAATCTTATAATATTAATAAGTACCTGGGTAATGTTACCTTTAGTTGGTTGAGTGATGGAGGCCAATTTGATTGATTGCATTTGTAGAAAACTATAAATGCGGTTATACCAAGCAAATTGATAGCAGCACTGTAATTGTATCTTTCCACTGTCATTTGTTGCCTGTGCTACAAAAATCATTCTGTGCAATGGAAGATTTACCAACGTTACACCGGTCTGATACAGTTTTGCCTGAGACGCCTGTTTACGCCTTGCCTGAGACGCCTGTTTTGCCTGAGACGCCTGTTTTATTTTTGTTTTAAGTGCATGCAGGGTGTGAGAGGGGAATCGATGTGCTTTGATTCCAGCTTGGTAGTTGTAGTCTGTGAAATTAAAAAGCACGTGTGTGTGAAGTATCCAAACAATGAACCTTAATTTCATTATGGCTGCTTTAGCAACATACCTTAAGCTACTGTGTAGTGGGTCCCATTTAGAAGTGGCTACTTCATTCGCGCTTTCCTTGACTTATGGAGCTGCGTGAATTTTATTACAACTTTTCGCCACGATATGGCAATTTAAGTCCGCTTGATACTGTAAGGCGTACGCCATTGGTTTCCAAAGGAGATTTTATTTGTGTCGCCAGCATAGCCTATTGATCATTTATGTTGTTAATAGGCCTACCTGTAGCTTAGGGAAGCTAACCGCTTTCTATTAGGATCTAGTTTGTTAGTTACAGTTTTGTCATAACTCCCTGATGCATTTTTGCATTTAGAATAGCCAGAGCGTGGATATCTCAATCGGAAAATTAAACAATATCGGGTGCCTATGGACTAGGCTGGGTGAACTGCAGCCTGATCTGCCCGCTATTTATTTTTTGATTTCTTAAAAGATTGAGCTTGGGCTGGTGAAAGCCAGGCTAGCCATGGACCTCAGTTACACAATGCAAGGGAACATGAATCAGCCTATATTTGCACGAACAATAACGGACAACAGCTCTTCAACTTTGGCCCGTTAAAATGTGTATGAACAGTCTAGCGACGCAAGGCCCATTTGGACATGTCAGTTATTTACACCACTGGTTAGATGTAAAACAGCATTTCGTTTCAGACTACTGTTACTTAATTTGTGCATTAACAATAACGTTTCAGACTACTGTTACTTAATTTGTGCATTGACAATAAAGTATCACATGAACTAAAGATGACTAAAATCTTATGTAGAAGAAGAAACATTCACAAAAAATCCATCCATCCAAAAATGACCTTTGTTTTTGATAGCTGTTGAAAACGGCATGGAACTGACAGAGATATTTTTGTTAATAAATAAATAAATAAATAAATAAATAAATAACATTATGCTGATACCTTTTGCTTTTCCCAAATACAATGTAGCCTACAGGTGTAAGTGACCTTTCATCAATCCAGTTGCAATGGATGAACTGTGATGAACTGCCCTACTTGTGATTGTTTAGAGATTTTAAAGGTTTTATAACAATGCTACATCTTTGGCTATTCTACAATCTATTCACCTTTTCAGAACCAGTAGGCTACTTTCTGTGCAGCCGCACACACACACTCAGGCATGCCAAACAAGCATACACAAAAGTTTCAAGAGTGGGGGATGGAGTAAAAGATGGAGACAAATTGAAGTTTTATTTTCGCGGAACGGATGTACAGGACTGAGCGGCGGTCATATTTTTTTACCGCTATGCGGTACATCTAGTTTATATCATAATCACCATGAATACCATGAAATACCACAATATAGTTCTAATATCGCCCATACCTATTTGTTAAGGTGACACTGAGGGGTTTATTGCTGCTAGGTTAAGAGATAAAAGCCGATTGGGCAAACCTTGTGCAAAATGTGAAACCATTTCCTGTGTCAGCCATACACCGGTAGATAGATACAGTAGATAGATACTTTATTGATCCCCAAGAGGACATTCAATTAAAATTCAATATATTAGTCATTAAAAATACACACTTACACATCTGCGTACCAAAAAGGACTAAACAGATGATTGTGTGGTAAATGTGGTTCTGTAGAATCGATCATGTCAAAACAATACCATTTAATTCCACTCAATATTAAGGGTTCATTTGCAACACAGGTGAAGGGTACAGAGATTAGCAGCTGTGACGCTCAACTAACATCATGGCGAACAGGAAGAGCGCTTCATGTTGTTCTCTCCCTGCCATCCTTCAGTGGCATATAGAAAAATAATTTCCCCCTTCCAAATACATTTATGAATCAATATCACATTGACCAAGAGGTGGAATCAATGACACATTTATCCGGAGTTGACTTGCATGCTGTGACCAGTGTGAGGAGAGTTTGGATGGCTGGAGTCATATCTTAAATGCTAATGTGATGAAAAGGCCAAATGTTCCCTCCCTCCCAAGAAGCTAAACCAGCCCTTGTATCCAGGCAACTGAACATAAAATTAAGCATGTGACATATAAAGGAGTTCATCATCCCACACAGAGAGCGCACAACTAGAGAGGGGTTTAGGATCCAAAAACCTCATGTGTGAGAGGTTATTAGGAAAAGATATTATTGTGCTCCGTGTGTCAGAGTGATTTAAACTGGAACACCTCTCTGGCTTACATAATGCATATTCAATACAAAATGCCCTATGAATCAAAGCAACTGACATCTTTGTTTCTAGATGCAGTATTAACCCCAATGGCGCTTGACTAAGAGGAGCAATGGTCAAGGTCTGAGGCTGTCTAGCATCACCACAGCATTAACTAGAATGCTCAGAGAAAGAAGGGCAATACATTGTTTTGGCCAAACCTGGTTTAGTGTGGGCAACTATTGAAAAGTACCTGCATATCAAATATATTATATCATGGTTGTTCTTGCAAAATCCATAAACAGTTAAAAGACATGGGTCTATTCAATTAGCTCTTGTCTGTGTTGTCCCTTATTGTGTGAGACAATGACAAAAGTGAAAATGAGGCTTTGATCCTTGAAGTTTATGGGATTTATTTTCAAATGTTAGAAAGTGAATGGAGCACCACTGGCAATAAGCACACTCTGGTGTGGAACTGTACTGCTGTAAGCACCTTCCGCTTAGAATGCGTTTGGATCAAACCTTTATTGTTTGAAAACTCTAAATTCTTTTACAATACAGTCATTTTCTCTTTTGTTACGCGTGTGATTTGATGAGTAATGTACAATGGCATGTTCAATCCAGTAATAACACACAGCCACAAACATTAAATACATCCTTTCTACATGTCAATGTTCTCTAATAGTGGGAAGTAATGTGCCGTCATCACTAGTTTTTTTCTTTTTTTTTCTTCTTTTCAACAGCACTGTTTCTTCCCTTTTGTATCAACAAAAGCATTAGTTGTTTGTTTCTCTTTTCTGAAAGTGCATTTGAGGGATTGTGTTGACCACTGCGCAAGGCAGCTTGTCCGGCAAAACAAAGTACAATTTTAATTTAATTATCGACAGAGGGTCATACTGTGAGTAACAAACAGCATATAACCTATATTTCCCACCAAGACACATATCAGGATAAGTAAATTAAAGAAAATATAATATCTATATGCATGCCATGAACATTCCTCCATAGACATTTATAATAAATGTATACTTTCAGAACCTTACAAAGTAATTAGGCTGATTATGATACAGTATTTTCCACAAATATGGACATATGCGAATAATGATGTGAACTAATATATAACATCCAAATACTTTTAGTTAATTGTACAGACAGGTATGATGGCTTTTTGGCCAATATGTGTAGGGCATGCCCTGGTAAAGTTATTTGGTCCACAATTTACAAATCGTCCGGATTAAAAAAAAAAAAAAAGAGATCGAGAGAGGGAAATACGGGGTCTTGCAATTGAGAGCAAAAACTCTCATGATTATGACGATGTCTTTCCAGGTGCTGATTTCTTTTCCTTCGCTGATGAGAATCATAAATGATGCAAAACTGTTTTTTTTGTCTTGTTTTTGTTTTCAATGTAGGCATTATAAACATATACAATATCTCACAACTTGATACTACACTTTCTTGTTCCATGGCACTGCTTTCACTCTGTAGAATTTGGTGCCGAGAGGAACTTTGAACCGATTCTGAGCCTAAAAGAGAAGGACAATGTGGCTTGTTAAAATAAGCTTTCAGACCTAAATCAAGCTAAACAATTAAATAATACATGCAGAATCACAGACACGTTCAGAACATTTAGGTAGACATAAACCAAGAAACAATTCCAACTGAAATAATTCTTGAATTTTAAAATATTTTACAAATATTTCAGAAACTTTTAAACACTGTATCAACAAAAGTCCTTTTTTTATGTGCAGGTTTGTTTGGCTTACACAATAATTTGTGACTGCAATGCATATGCTGAGTGTACAGCATTAAGTGTAGCCATACTTTACCTTCTTTGCTTGACAGTACTCCTTTTCCATAACTTTTCCAAGAACCCAAGGTCTTCTAGAGGCACCCACTGCTGTGACAAAGCTACAATCAAAAATTGCTCTACTCGCACCCACAGAAAGCATAAAAACAAACCAAATGAATGAACACCATTTCCCCTTTCTCACTTGTTACACAAATGTTTAAGAGCAGTTAAGAATGCTAAGTGAGTAATTTCAAATGAAAGGACAGCAAACGTTCCAAATGTGTTTCAGCATATTGCATCAGATCGTGACTAAAGGACCTCCAGGATGTGTTCTGTAAGTATTCCTTGGAACACGTCCTCTATGGCACAGTTTAAACTCCCTTCCCACCAAAGAAAAAATAAAATAAAGCCTGGACTGGGGCTAATTCGGCTTTTCCATATGCAGATGACATGTCTTCTTCTCGCTGAATTGACTTTGTACATAAAGCAGACAACCATGTAGACATGACAAGAGTGCCCAGGAGCTGGTGAGGTCTCTTCCTGTGACCTCAGCGAACAGCACCGCTCCCTTACGTGGGTAGCAAGTGCGAGCTCTGACAGACACTTTTGCTTCCATGCTGGAAGATCACAACATTGAACATGTTGATTGATTGCAATGCTGCCAGATAGATCATATCGCAAATGGCAACATGTGACAACCCCAGCAAGTTAATGCTCTCCTGATGTCTCCTCTAGAGTGTTCATTCTCTCATTTTTAAAGCGGTCATTTTTATTTCTTTCCTTTATTTTTCCTCACTCTTTTCAACACTAAAAAGTACTAAAGATAAAAATAAAAAAAAATACAGAGGGAGTCCAGACCTCCCTTTGTTGCAAGTTCCAAGTTATGTTCCACTAGTTGACCCTGGAGCTTTGATTCACAAGTGCTCCTACAAGTACAAAGCTATTTATATAGAAAAAGCTTTTGGAATCAAAGAATTCTAAATGACGTGTATGATCCACTATGATGGTGGGGAGGATGGTGTATTTCCATCATGTGGCAATTTGAGGCCCTGGTTCTCTCATTGGACATGACCAGCATCCTTCACCGGAGGTTACATTATTAACTAAAAACTTGAGAAGAGAGAGAGAGAGAGAGAGAGAGAGAGAGAGAGAGAGAGAGAAAGAAAGAAAGAAAGAGAAAGAAAGCGAGAAAAAACAAACAAACCTGGTTTGAGGTCCAGTGCATTGAGGGACTCTGAGTGGAGGAAGTAGAGCGTCGGACCCACGGTAAAGAGGACGTAGTTGTCATGGCGCTCGTCCAAGATGATCAGCACCAAGTCTCCTACCTGGAAACTAGAAAAATGAATTGATGGTAAATTAAGTGTGTGAATGATCATACCCCTATCTATGATATTCAGCACAACAAAAGATAAGATCATAAGCCCCAGAATGCTTACTCTCGAATAGCAATCTTCTCTGAATGTCTTGAAGACACCGACGACATGCTCTGAGACATCTGAAATAAAGACAAAATATTTATGTAACAAGGTCAACAGCCATAACACAATGCTTAAGCTCTAGTTTACAGACAAGGTCAGGAGTAGCTTTTGAGTAAACATGAGGATGGTTTCACATGAGCACAGACTTAAACATGATGAACAGGCCGCAACTGGGCTTGACAGCTCTGCCATCTAGTGGCAAATACTATACTAACATAGTCCAGCACACATCCAGGGGACCGTTTCCCAAAAGCATAGTTGCTAATTATGATAGCAACTACCTTGGTAGCTAACTATGATAGCAACTGCCTTGGTAGCTAACTATGATAGCAACTACCTTGGTAGTGTCACTGCAAAATGTGAGTCCGTAAATTTGAGTTACGCATGTACAAACACTCAAGCTTCATATCGTCACATATCACGTTTCTAATGTTGGAAAATTAAAAAAAAAGAGCATATTTGTTAGCTTTTACTAATAATGTGACCGAAATACAACCAAATATCAACACCGTATTTCTGTATCGTTAACGTAAGCTATCTGTAACGTGTGACTCAAATACTGTCAACTCAGATTTGGCAATGACTCTACCACGGGAAGATGCATCGTAGTTAGCCACTATGCTTTTGGGGATACGCACCCCTGGCAGGCTTACAAGTGCACTGTTGCCGTGCAACAGGATGCAGGGTTATATGTTACAAATGATTTATGGCTTATCAGAGAGATCCATGATGCAGTGGCAATGCCTCCATTTCATTGTGCAAGTCCACATCTACATGTGCTGCCCGTTTTCCCCTTCTTGGTAATATTTTTCACACATGATGCTTAAGTGCGAGACAAATCTCTATACTATACTATGCAGGTTTTAAACAACCCTAAAGAACCTTGAGAAATATATTGCATGTCTGTTGCCAGATGTGTGGATAATATGAGGACACTATGTGCATTTACAGAACAGCCACTTGTCCCCTCTCCTCTGGTGTTTGAATGGCATGCTCTAGCTGTGGACTATGCTGCTTCCGTGCTCTCTTCATAGGTCATAATCTTCTCCCATGACAACCAATAAAGTTGGAGAACACAAAGCAAGGGAAGTGAGACCATTGCTCTTTACAAAATCTCTCCAGATTTTTTTTGCAAATGTTCAGGTTTTTCTTGACAGTCCATGATGGGGCCTTTGGAGTAAAAACAGCCCACTTTATCACAGACACTCCACCATAATTATCAGTAGGCATGGGGTTCTTTTAGTATAGTCATTCTTGTATTTATGCCAAGGCCAAGAGTGTTGGAAAAATGCAATTTTCCTTTCATTGACAATAGACCACGATTTCATACAAAGTCACTGTAGCATTCAGTAACTCCTGCCATTTACGTTGGTAATGAAATGACAGGCAAGGTGTTTACCTGGCATGCCCTATAAATTATCTATTAGCACGAAGGTCACTTTTGAAGATTTATTTGGAGACTTGGTGACCCCAAAAAGATACCTTTTTTCTGTATCTCTACCATCCTCCTCCCTGTGTCTGGGGACAAGATAAACATGGGTCTTTGTCCCAGCAAGTTTGGCACATTTCCAGTTGATGGGAACCTTTTCATTACTGTAAAGTTCCTAGTTTTTTTAGACATTCCCTGATTTACAAAAGGTCAAAACACTTTCCTTTTATTTGAATTTAGCGTATTCTCTTGTCTTCGTATGAATGACTAGGGGATTTGACATCTGTATCACTACCTATCACTTTCTTGAATTTCCCCTGGGGATCAATAAAGTATCTATCTATCTAAGTGAAAAGGGAAGTCATGGATTACAGCTGAAAGTTCACCGACACTCTGATTAACTTAAAGAAGTTAAATATAAATGGAAAAAAGCTCCTGTTAAATTTAGTGCCAAGGTTTTGTATGGATGCCAATAATTGTGGCACGTGCGTTTTTGGTTCAAATATTTATAGAATGTTTTTTTCTCAATATGAAGTTGCTTCCCTTCAAGGCTGAATTTTTCCTCATTGTTTTCATTGTAAGATTACGATAAATCACTAAAAGATGATTTTTTAAATACCTGTTTTACAATATTACCAGTGGTGCCAATAGATGCAGAGGGCGCTGTATTTACAGATTTGTAGTCTTATCAAGTTCATCCAACACAAAAAAACTATAAATATGAAATGTGTTTACCGGTATATATAAAAGTGTTTATGTTGATGATGTTTTCCACTGGTGCCTGGGTTTGGGCCTGCTAGGACTAATGCAAATTATCCTGGGTCATTTCTGAGGAAATCGAACCCCTCACTTTTGAGAGCAAAATAAATTACTACATAATCTGAAGTGCCAACCTAAAGTGTCTTTTAATACTAAAAGCTGGTCAAATTGAGATGGTGCTTAAAGACAGACACTACTTGGATGGATTTATTTTCATTTTATTTCTCCTGTGCTGATTGTGGGTTTTGCACCTACTAAATTCCCAGCATATTTGTTTCTCATGCTATGTGATTAACACACAACAAAGGAGCTCAGCTCATCAGAAAGCTCACCTGCGTCTCACATGGTTCTACTGTAAATAAACTGGCAACTGCTGCTCTCATTAGCAGATTAAACCTATCTGAGGAGAAAATGGTCCACGGGGGAACCTAATTGAATTACATGAAACGGCCTTGTGTACTAATTAACTGCCATTGATAACTCTGTGCTTTCCCTCTCTGGCGACAAGCAATTTGCTATTCCTACCTTGAGGGTCTTCTTAAGATAATTCTCTTTTGAAGAAGACATTAAACCAGTAATGACAGAGCCGAGCTTAGGGAGAGCTGGGCTTGCTATACCTTTGGTAAGGCTTTGTTTGTAAAACGCTACCAAGAATCACAGAGGTGTTAAGATATTTAGACTGTTCATAAACAGAGATGGATCACTCAGTATGCATGTTGCAATGGGCATGACTTTGTATTAGCTGTCTGTTTGTTAAATCCACACGTGCCAGTATCAGCACACGGTGAGAGTGGTAGGCAGCAGGTGACAGATCTAACTGGTGGTTTAGCTTTAGCCTGCTACAGTACAGTGCCAGTGGGCGCTATCAAGGTGCTCCAGTAAAGCAACAGAATGTGTTTCCTTCTAGAACCTTCAAATTGTTGTTTTCAATAGTACACTGGCTTATAATAGTAAGTCTGCCATTGCCACTGCACATCTTCAGGGCCTGGTGTTGCACAATGCAACTTTGATGCACCACGCAGGAAAGCAGGTGACCCTTTTCATCACTTTTGACACACTGGTCAGCCATTGTAAAATGACGACATAGGGCAACCGATCAACCGATGTTGAAAAAACGTCAGCAAGGCATACATTCTAACATTGTGTTAAAGTGTGCTGCAATGAGGTTTGCTGTGAGGAGATCAAACGTGTGTTTACCAGTCTCTGACTCAGCCTCTTGTTCTCTTCCTCCTTCATGTGCAAAGTCTGACAAGACAGATAAAAAAACACCTTCAAGGACTGCTCAGGTATTACATAATAATTATTAATCATTACAGAGATCATGGCAAGACACAAGACAATACAAATATGGGCCCCATAACAGATCACATTGTAAAACTGGTCTTGTAAGATGACTTTATACAATCACTGATTAAAAAAAACAAAACAATCCATGAAATGCACCTTAACCTAAACAATAGCTACTGTATCAACTGCCAGTCTTACTTGTAATACTAGTTTGAACCTGGAAAAATGAAACAGAATTTTTGTTGCATGATAATTCCGTGACCCCAGTATTCAGTGGTTTTCAGCTTACCCGTTCTAATATGAGGATCCGTTGCTTCTCCTCTGACAGTAGCAATGGATTATCACTGAAACAGAAAAACCTGAAGTCATTCACAAGAGCAGTCATGCCCCTAACAAAACACAATGTGATGTGAAGGCCAAATTACTCACACAGTGTTATCCTTGCCTGTCTGTCTCTCCCTCTTTCTGTCTGTCATTTGGTCTCTCCAACTGGTCGACAGAACGTTTAGGGCACCCCTCAACTAACCTGCCTGGTGTCTTTGACCGTACGCTGAGCCTCATCTGAAACAGGGCCTGGCGCGCATGCTTACTAAAACACCTGAATCTGAAATCCATCTGTTTAAAGGCTGCACAGGTGCATGCTAAGGGTCACTCAGAGTTTATCAATGGCTGCTTCAACTGTTATTTTTAATAGTTGCTTCAATGGTTATTTTGGAATATTTGGAATGAACATTTTGATATGATTTTATGATATTAAGTGGGAATACTGTTGACATTTTAAACAATGAAGGTTGAACATTACTGTGATAAATAAAGGTTTCAAACAGATGCACCTTGATAGAATTATATTGGAAGTTTTTGGAAGTGCTTGAGTTTTGTATTTTGCTTTTGAATGTCATTCTTTGACTGGCCATTTCCTAGCATTGTACCTCATTGGTAAATCATTATACAGTATATACAGTAGTATAGGTAAGCGCCATAAATTCACCATGCATCAAGATTAAAAACTGGTATTTTATTTCTCATTCATTCAAGGTTCCAGCCTTCCTTGCCTCCCTCCAACACTCACAAATAGAGGGGAGAGGGGAGGAATTTCTGGTAGGCAGTGAGGTGGAGTGAGGTGGGGTGGGGCAGGATGTGCTTTGCTTACTGTGTGGCCATCATGCTAGCATCCACGGCAGAGTCCACCCTCTCGTCGTCTCGGAGACAGGCGACCGAGGCCAGCCTCTCTGGGTCGGGTTCCTGGAGGACGAGGGGCATCTCTCCGCCCACGGCACCGGCGGGTTCCACAGGACTCTGGCTGGAGGAGGCCGCGCCCACGACGGGGCTGAAGAAGGTCGAGGAGACGAGCAAGCCGCTGCGCAGTCGGTTCAGCTCCTCCTCCAGGTGCTTCTTCTCCTGCAGCACGGAGGCGCGGTCCTCCGACAGCGTCTCGATCAGGCCTGCCAGCAGCACAGCAAAGCCCATAACGGTCAGCGCCACAGGACAGGGAGAACATTTCCCCACCTCTCCTCACGTCACCGCTCTAAACATTTCACTGACCTTTGTCTTTCTCCTGCTGCTGGGTGACTTTCCGGAGCTTCTCCGTCAGCTCGTTGATGATCTGTTCTTTCTTCAGTTTCTCGCGCGTCAGAACAGTGTTGAAATTTGTCTGAGGAGAGACGCACAAATGATCACCTCTGAACTGCTGGTTTATGCACAAATGGCAAATAAAGAACCTTGACCTTGACCTCCATCTCCTGGAGCTCTAAATGCAGGTGCTACACTATGCAACCTTTGAATGTTCAGGCATTCAGTGTTAAAACACAGTGAGGTCCAGCGAAAGCATTTTCTAGCACCATCTCTTTGAGCAATGACCTTTCTGACAATTTAAATCTGAATATTGTATTTTATCTTTTGATTTTGTAAACTGGCTGCACAATAAATCTGAATATTGTATTTTATCTTTTGATTTTGTAAACTGGCTGGCACAATTTGCTTAAGACTGTGAAAGGAGTCAATTTGCTTAAGACTGTGACCGCAGCAGTGGTGTTTCCCTTCCAGGGCTCTACAGTGCGCCCGTTTCACATTCGCACATGCGAGTAAAAATGATGCCGTGCGAGTGCAAAAAAATATTTAGGCGCACTGGTGTGAATGACTTCTAACCATGTCAATGTTTGTCTACAAAATACACCGCAACATCGAGAAACATTACTGGTGCAGACCATAGAATCACGTCGCGAATGCAGCATAAAAAACTACACCTCCCATAAACGTTAGCAGTTTTGCGTTGTGACTCGCTAGTAGTCGCTTCTATCAAATCCAAGAGTGCGCAGAAAAAGCGGAAAGTTAGACCAGCCAGCCAAGATGCAAAGATTGAAGAAATTAGTTCTTCTATCCACCGAATTCATTGGATATAGGAGGAACAGGATGAGATTCTGAGAATGCAGTGAGAGAAGGAAAGGTAACCTAACATGCCTTTAAGCCCAGTTGACGTATTGGCTGCAATATGCAAAATATAGCTGTAGCGAACCGGGACAAAAGTAGCCTCCCGTAATACTCCCATTTTATTCAAAGGTAGAACGCTACTGACAACTCCAGGCTTCCACGCATGCTTGTTTGTTTACACCGAGTGTGTGTAAGTGCAAAACAAAAGTAGGCCTAACATTTGCCTACTGCCCCCATCAATGCAGATATTTCAAATAAAAACTGAAAGTATAAAACATATATCCTTGATTAGCCTATGTTGGGTTTTGTGGAAGAGAAAATGGACTGTTTTAGTAGTAGTATTAGGCAGTATGCAGTCAGATAGGTCACCATGGGCATATTTGGATTAGCTACAGATGGATTCACAAATAAATAAATTAGCCTACATTTGGCAGGATACTTGATATACAGGCTAAATGCAAATATGGCAATGTATTATATTATTTTACATTAACAAAATGTAGGAAAATAGAACAGACTGAAAATAAAGTAGGCACTGATCTTTAAAATCCTGTTTCCTGTAGCCTAAATGTTGTCAGTCATTCTTAATATTCGCAATTGGGGCACTGGCATGTTTAACTGTTAGCTGCAGTATAATGTTAGATTATGTGTAAGTTAAGTACAGAACTGACTGTGCGCCCAAATTTTTGTCTGTGCTCCTAAATCTTTTAACTTGGGCGCACAAGTGCTCCTGGAAAAAAATGTTAGTGTAGAGTCCTGGCCTTCCCCTAATCCCCCCCCCCCCCCCCCCTTGAGCCCACCTGCTGTTCTGCGATGAGCGAGGTCTTCAGGTTCTGAATCTCCTCGTTCTTGCGGTGCTCGAGCTGCTCCAGTCTGGCCAGCAGGTCTGCATTCTCCTCCCTCAGCTTCTCGTGGAGCTGCTCCTGCAGACCCGTGTCCAGAGACACTGCTGCTCCAGTCAGCTCTCTGCTGCCCTCCGATGGCTCCTCTGAGAATGACACCCTGGGAGAACAAGAAACAGGCCATGGAACCATCAGACAAAAAAAAAAAACCCAACAAGAATGATTAGTGTATGACATACACAGAAAGAGAACAAAAAATGGTGAGATATAACTCCCTGATAAAAAATGACATTGTGTTATGTTGACACTGTGGCATTTAGCTGACTGACTTTTTGACATAATGTGAAAATTATGCATTCATGTGTACACACACACAGCCTAAGCATGCCTATGTCTACGCACAAATGAGGCACAATGGGCCTTTACACAAACAGAAGTGGGCATTCATATTAAAAGTGAGTCATTTACAAGATCTTTTCATCCAAAGCAGCTTACAGCGTGCTTGTTTGCCCTGCAATTGTCCATTCATGCATGTCAAAACAGCTGAGACAGAAGTACAGAGTCTGTATTAACAGATAACTTACGGTTATCTTCTTTACTGCAACTTCTCAGGCTAATATTGGCACTCATTATCCATACCTAATACTCTCTGTAAGAATACTTGTGATGCTATATAGTCTCCAGTGTGTTATATACCCATCTGTTCACCAGCACAGCGAGTATGCACTCCTCAGCCTTTCCTTTTTAATCACATCTGAAATAAGACTCTTCCGATGGTTACTGACCTGGCAGAGGATTGTCTCTCTTGGAGCTGGTTTTCAAGTACTTGTATTTTTTCTAACAGTCTCTTCTCCAGCTCCTCCTTCTGGAGTTCAAAGTCTCTTAAGGCATCGGCCAGTGCCGCCCTGACGGCCTCGGCCCTCTCCTCCGTCTCCTGCTGCTGCCCGTGCTCGCACCGCTCGGCTAGGAGCGCGTTCTCCGCCTGCAGGTCACCGAGCTGCGCCTCCAGCTGCCGCTCCCGCTCCTCGGCGTCCGCCCTCAGCGCCTCCGCCTGTTCGTCCCGCTCATCCCGCAGCGCCTGGGCCCGGAGGTCGGCCTCGCGCCGGGCCTCGTCAGCCGCCTGCCGCTGGGCGGTCAGCTCCTCCTCGTGGCGCTCCACCAGCTCCGAGATGCAGTGGTCCTTCTCGCGGCGCAGGAGAGCGCGCAGCTCGGCCAGGCCCAGCTCTTGCTCCTCGTTGCGCTTCTGCAGTCGCCGCTCCAGCTCCTCGGCCTGCCGCTGCAACTCCCTAGCCTGCGCCTCCACGCGCGCCTCCAGCTCCTCCTCGCGTCGGGCACGCGCCTCCTCGCCCTGGAGTCGCGCATCCTCCGTCTCGGCCTCCTTGAGCGCCATCTCCACCTCCAGCTTGCAGCGGGCGTCGGCCAGCTCCTGCACGCGCTCCTCCAGTTCCCGGAGGCGCTCTGCCCGCTCCTCCAGCTGCCGGCCATGAAGCTCCTGCTGGCCCTGCAGCGCGGCCTGGTGCTCCTGGGCCAGGCGCTCCAGAGCGTCTCGTTTCTCCTGCCGCTCGGCCTCCAGGGCGGCACTGTGCCGCTGGCCCAGGGCCTCCTCCAGCTCCCGCAAGTGCTCCCGCTCTGCCTCCTGCATCTCCTGGCGCGCCTCCTCCCGCCAGTGATCTGCGTCCTGCTGAAGAGCTTTCAGCTGGCCGGCCAGCTCATCTCGGGAGGACCGGGCCGCTTTGATCTCCTCAGCCCGCTCCAAGAGCTGGCGCTCCAGCTCCTGGAGGCTCTGCTGGTGGGAGGCGCGGAGCTCCTCAGATGCCCGCTCCCGATCTCCTTCCAGCTGGGCGATCTCCTTCTCCTTGCGCTCCATGCGGCCCTCCAGCTCCAGCATGGCCCGCTGGACGTCGCGCACGATGCCGCGGTTGGCCTCCAGCTCCTCGGTGAGAGCCTGCACCTGCCGTTCGTGCTCGTGCCTCAGGTCGTCCAGCTCGCTGCGGTGGCTCTCGCGGACCTCCTCCTCGTGGCACAGCCGCAGGCGGCTGACCGCCTCACGCACCTCCACCGTCACCGTCTTGAGGGCGAAGCTGAAGTCCCGCTGCTCGCGGGCAACCAGGCCGCGGAAGTGGTGCAGGTCGTCCCGGACGCTCCGCAGGCCGCTCTGGGACTCCTCAGCCGCCGCCCGGTAACGGTCAGTGCACAGGCGCAGCGCGGCCATCCGCGAGTTCTCCCGCTCCAGCGTGGTGGTGTCCAGAATGCGCTTGCTGTCGATGGCGTTGATGACCGACGAGTAGAGCGACTCCACCATCATGTCGGGGCTGGTGGGGTCGCTGATGGGGTTGGGTGACGACAGGTTCTCCTCGATCACAAACTCGTTCACCGCCGACATGAAGTCCGACTCAGGGCTCTCGGCCAGGGAGTCCAGGTCCAGGGAGCCTTGCTGCAGGACGGGGTCCATGCTGGGGTGCCCGATGGTCTCGAAGTCAAAGGTGTGGGCATCGATGCTGTCGGGGGACAGGTCTTCGAGGGGTGCAGGGACGGGCAGGGCCTGGCAGGTGGGGGGTGGGATGGTGAGGGAGGATAGTGATTTGGAGGAGGTAGGCGTCGTCCCTGTTGTGCTTTCTGACCGGGGGAACTGTGAGGATGACCTCTGACCACTCTGACTGCAGGAAGCCTGAGAGGGGGAGAGATTTATGAGGAAAGATTTATGAGGAAATAGAACCATAGATTCTTACTTGGAGTGCTATGCTATCCCATTTTAATTGCTTTCAGAGTCTTAGCTTTCTACTGCAACAGGCTCAGAACTGCTACTATCCGTTGTGAAGTGCCAGTCTGTGTACTGTCTTCTGGATGGATGGAATAACACATGTATCTGCTATTCTCCCGAAATAAATAAAAAAGTAAGTTGCACTCCTCACCCTTTGTTCGCTTAGTAAGTCAGTGATGGTTTGAGACATCTCATCTACACTTTGCGCAGCCTGGACCAACTGATGAAGCATCTGAACATGCTGATTCAAAGGCTCAAAGTCGCAAAGTGTAGGAACCCTGGAGGGAGGAACAGGAGCAAGTCTAAGACAAGATTGGAGATGGTTTAGATGAAGTGTTTAGGTGTTGTGAGGAAACCTCTGAAGTTTTGCAATGTTTTGATTGTTCTGAATGCGATGACAATTTCTTTATAGACAAACAGCAGTTTAAAAACCTTCATCAGACTGCAGCCTGCAGAAACATATTAAGGGAATCAAAATGTGGTGTCCTACCTGAGGAAAGGCTGAACCTCGACAGGACAGCAAGACTTTAGATACTGCAGGTCCTCAAGAGAGATGTCTGGAAGCTCAAAGTCAAACTTGCGAGGCTTTCGAGTCTGAATAGCAAGGAGTAAAAACCCAGTCACAGCTTAAGCAGGGCATTGATTTGTCGTTACAAGACTATTGTACCTATCGACATGCACATATGTAAATGTATCAGCATTTGTACACTTACACATGTACTGTAGGCATGTATTATCTTAATAACAACAACAACAACAACAACAACAACAATAATAATAATAATACTCACGCAAAAAGACAACGGAGGCCATGAATCAAGTCCCCGAAACAAACGATTTCTAAGAAATGACTTCCCTGGGAAAGAAATCACAGCAAATGTAAAAAAATAGAAAACAAAGCTATATCATATTATGAATCATGGCAGTTTTAAGACAATAAACAAGGCATGAAGTGACAAGAGAATGAAATGGAGCACTTACTGAATAACTTCCCAAAGGTTTCCCTTTTGGCTTTCTCAGCTTCATAGAATCGTTTCCCATCCTTCACAAGTGCATTGGCCCACTGGGAGGGGGAGAAGAATACAAGGAAGTTTATTTATGTTTATTTATGAATACAAAAATGACTAAGTAAAACTCACATTAACAAGTAACTACACCTAAAAACACCAGTGACCACAGACTAATGGCCGATGGCAGCTTTAAAATTCACTGTACATCATTCAAAATTGGTCAACTTCTGAATTCTATGATGACCTTTATGTTCCATAGATCATCCGTGACTGGAGTTGTTAGAGGTGAGATCATTTTAATGGACTATTTCCTTAGCCATATAATGGTGCCTATTTAATGAGCTTTGTTTAAATCTTCCATCATCACCTCTCTCAAACACAGGACTCCTTTACAAAATTCAAACCGACCTGACAGAATGATAAAACAAAACATGCACGGGCACAGAAAAACATGGGTGTGCTTTAAAAGCTGAAGTAAATAGTGCCACTGAAATCACAAGTAACAACATGTAAAATGTAAAGGGCAAGAGGAGGTATTTTTTTTAAAAACTTGAAGGCTTAGGTATTGCCTTGGAGATCGTGTTTTATCTCTATGGCCACTGACCGCTCTGTAGTGTCTGATGAACATCTTCCTCCTGACCACCTCCACCACGGCCAGGCAGTACATCTGGGGGACGGTGCTGAGCGCGTCCACCACGCGCACTCTCTCCAGCAGCTCAGTCAACAGCCTCAACAGCGCCTGAAGCTTCTCCCCGTCCTGGTCCGCGTGCAGCATCACGTAGCAGCACCACCTACCACACACAACCAAACGCACACAGGGCGCACCGAGTTCAGTAAGGCAAAACGCTACAGGTGAAACAGTTAGCATGTTGCAACATGATTTTTAAAGCACATCATCGCTCACTATTGAGGCATCTGTGACACTGGTGAGGCTGCTGTAGGCCAGCTGACACTGTGGTATGAACAGCATGGCAATACATGACTAACACGGCTATTAACATGAGCTAACATGGCTATTAGCTCAGTTTTCAAGAAATTACTACGAGTTCCATTGTATGTGGTTATGTGACGGAAAGATAAAGACATTTTGTTTCCATCAGCTACCCAGGATATGCACTTACTGTATATGCAGTTCTGTGTTTCGGGTGGGAATATCGTAACAAAGAGAAAAAACCTTTCACAACATGACAATGTTAGCTATATTTCCTGTTGTGTTAGCACATTTCTAGCAGTGCCAATAAGACCAGGTTGGGTTCGCAAAGTTCATAGCTTTTAGATAACCAGCTCACTAGTTTAGACTAAAACTCCATAGCGCTGCTTTAATGCTACACAACACCAAAACTTTCAACACCACTGAAGTGCATCACACATCCATGGACTGATCTGAGTGGGGAACCTACTTAAGACGGACTTGTAAGTTGTTAGCGAGTTCCTGTTTGGCAGTGGTGCACTTCTGTTTGATATCCAGCAGCTTCCTGTGGTTGGTCAGCATGATCATTAGCTGGTTTGCATGACTCAGACACAGGTCAGGCAGCACAGAGGTGTCCTTCAGGTTTTCAGCCCTCTTCTGATTGGCCAGAAATCCCTGGGGGGAGGGAGGAAGATAACTTTGATGACCATTCTGAGAAGACACCAGTGTCCACTGACAGGAATGAAGTAAAGCAGGTGACAGCTGTAAGTGACTTGACCTGAGTGCTGTAAGTCAATACCTGATGTTTGAGCCACATGTCAGGTCTCTAAACACACATTTAACATTCGACTACCATAGCACCAGAGACGGTTAACTTTAGAATCTTTGTTAGAACTGTAATAATTGTTGTAATTGTACTTCCTGTAATGTGTTTAGAGCTGGGAGGGAGAAATTTGTCCTAATAGCTTTCCAGATACTTATTCCCAGATACCATCTGGCACAAGCCAAACACAGCGTCCAGTAGCTTGTAGAAATCGGAGGCAGAACACGTGCACACACCACAGCAACTGTGCCTATGTAAGTGAGTTGCCTTTAACAGGGCCTGATAATTACAGGTAGTAAGGTATACTTTTCACAAGTGAATAATTTATACTTGTCTTCCACTTCTGAATTTACCTGTCTGACCATGATTTTACTGCTGGTACTGCTGTACTGGATTGACAATCAAGTACAGCTTTCTCGCAATGTTATAGCAAACTACATTATATGGCAATATTCAGTATTCCGTTCATGTTGCATGGACTTAACTAGTCAAAGGGCTATTTCATAAAAGCTAGGTATTGGATTTACCCAGGCTATATTGGATGAATTTAGCCTTGACTAGGTTTCACCAAAACAATGGTATATAAGATAACAGCCAGGCTTGGTTAATTCTAGTGTGAATTCTGGTGCCTTAGTGGTTCAGCCAGCTTCCAACGGTGTTTTAACTTGAAAAAAATTTAAATACTTCGCTTCCTTGTTATTCTCCAGCAAAATCTGTTGCTCGACAGTTTGAGTAAGGCTATTTCTGTGTCTTTTTTATTCCAATTGTGAAATCTTAGGAAAAGGAAAGGAAAGCCATGCACATCTATCCTGAATTACTTCCACCTATCTTGACCTAGCCACATCTACTCATTCAGGCTCAGCATTCATAAAATGTGTTGAGCTAGGATACCCAAACAATGGCAGGTCAAGCCTACCTTTTTCTCTCATATTGGATTTCTTAATTTCAATTTCAATTTAATTTCACTTATAGAGCGCCAAACATTACAAGTCTCATGGCCCTTTACAGAGTGTTAAAACATTTAGAGAAAGCCCATGAGTAACAGGGGCGAGGAAAAACTCCCTAGAATTGGAGATACATATAGTTAATTCTTAATTCTAGTTATGCTGTTAGGCAGCACTCTGGGATCATATCTTCTGCACAGAGAAAAGCAACAATGAGCCCTCTGAGCCAATGCAGTTACATATGGATGGTAAGCTATTAGAGATGTGAATATTCACTGGTCTCACAATTCAATTCGATTTGATTACGATCATCATGTCAATGCTTAAAGGGCAGATGTCAGGTTAACAATTTTTTTAAATTATTACTGTTAATGCACCACGACAGCATTTCAAAACACAAATGAGTGATGACATCATAAAAGGGAGTCGTGCCAAGAAAGTACTATGTAAATATATACTGTATGAAAATATGGAGAGTTTTGAGGCAGAGGACATTCAAAAAAGTATTTTGTATTAATCTTAATTACAAATTTAACCTGACAACCTGATAGTACTTTCTTCCCTTTTAAGATGTCATCACTCAGTTGCGTTTTGAAATGTGATCTTGACAGAAATGGCTGTAAATGTCGTCATAGTGCATTTAGAGTAACGATTTCAAAAATATCTTCACTGATTTATCTACATATTAACTAAGATTAATTAAAAATGTTGTCCACCTGACATTTGCCATTTAATATTGTGTAGTCTCTTGCATTACAAATAGGCTATAACTTGCATTGCTTTCACATTAAATTAAAGTAGGTGCACAATATAAATTCCCTTGTAAAACTATGATGATGACTTTTATAGACTTGAGTGAAGAACTCTTAAGAGTGACAGAAACAGGGGGTGGGGGTCTTTTGGAGAGTACTACATTTCCTTACCTGAGCAAGTTCCTTCTGTTCATTGACTAACTTTTTACAGCTTGCAATCATTTGGTCAAGGGCATACAGTCTGTCCTCCAGTCCCTTGATGGCCTTCATGTTCTGATTATCAAGTTTGGCAATGGTGTCCCGGCAATCACCTAAGAATGGCTGAATGATACGTGGGTCCAACTGTAGAGTTTAAACACACACACATACACACACGTCAAGTTGATACTGGGGTGGCTTAAGTATTTGAGGTAATGGTTAGACTTACAAAACCTTGACAACGAAAGTATGCAATACTGCTCTACTTTTCATTCTCCAGTATGATATGGGCCAGCCCCTTTCTGAGGCGAGTTTCAGTGAAGATATCTGCAGGTGAATGATAAGGCTTGGGCTGCAGCTCAGCATGGCCTCTGAAAAGGTTCTGGGGCATTTAGAGGTAAACTATTCACGCAAGTGAAAGGGAAATTGAAATTTCAATTCCACAGGCTGGTTTGGTAAATACTTGTTCCATTGATAACACAAAGTCACTAATACAGTCTACTATTCATATCAAACAGGAGTCTGCTTAAATTAGCCTTGACAGCTTAGCTACAACTCTTTTAGAACTGCTGTTTGCTGCCATTACCCCTGAAAGATCATCTGCATCTCAAACATTTGCATAACCTCCACACTTAAACTGTCCTCTCTCAAAGATCTGACAAAATTTTAAATAATGTCCTTGAAGAAAAGAGGATTACTGTTTCTCCATTGTTCACTGTTTAGGGGTCAAAATAAACACCTTCCTTTGTTACAGTCATCATATGATAAAACACAAAATAACTGTGAAAAAATAGCTTCACTTCAGACAATCAGCATATGAACAGACTTTAGCAGAAAGTATAGACCAGACCTTATAGAAAATGTCCAGCCATAATTTAAGTAATTTCCTTATACTAATATTAATATAATAACCATAATAACACTAGAAACTGGTGTGCAGTTCATCCATGATGGAACCAGAAAAGGAAGGCTCTTACCCTGTTGATGGAATCAAAGCACTTCCGCACCACGGACTCTACGTCATTAGGTCGGTCCTGGACGTTGATCCAGTCCAGGAGGGTGACATTAAAGGAGATCCCGGTGCAGGCTGCCTTTTCGGGCGAATCCGCCTCCTGCAGTGCTGCCTTCAGCTCACTGCTGTCAGTCATATTGCCATCGCCGCGGGGGGCGTCAGCAGCCTGGAGAGAAGCTCCGCCCATGGCGCCGAAGGCAGGGGGCAGTTCGTGGCTCTTCCTAAGTGTGTCGGCAGCGCTGGGCGTGACCGACTGGGCCGAGCGATCCTCATCCTCCTCGTCGGGCCTCTGCACGGGAGAGCTGGACTTCTCCAGGCTCTCGCGGTAGCTGTGGCGGGTCAAGCACTCCAGCAGAGGAATCTTGGCCATGACTGATACAGCCGTCCCCAGTCTACAGACCATACAAATTTAAGGTAAGATTCTTCAATGGTTTCATATCA
Organism: Alosa sapidissima; assembly: GCF_018492685.1. Taxonomy (NCBI): domain Eukaryota; kingdom Metazoa; phylum Chordata; class Actinopteri; order Clupeiformes; family Clupeidae; genus Alosa; species Alosa sapidissima. The sequence goes on from NC_055957.1 coordinate 12,215,419, forward strand.
CGTCATCATGGCATCATGTCAAATATTCCCAGATACTGTCCAAACTATGTGTGTGGGTGGAGGGGGATGGGGGTAGATTGTCACTAAGGTGGCATGAATATATTCTAGGGGAAATACTGAGAGTCACTTACTTGGTAAGTTTTATTTTGATGTCCTCAAAGTCTTGCTGATAGTTCATGTAGGCTGAGTCAAACTTCAATAGTAGTTTTTGATAGGACAGCGTACAGTCATCCAGGTTGGCCATAATGGCAGCCCAGCCTTGGTGTTGCAGATGTTCATCATGAACCAGGCGCTCACAGAAGGAGCAAAGTTTCTTGGCAACTTCATACATTTCCTGTTAAAAACAGAGCAACATCAAAATATTCTAAGCTGTCAGTGAAACGACAATGTTTGAATAAACAAAATCATAGCCATTAGGTGGCTTTGGTAGATTAACATAGTTTACCAAAGGTCTACGTGTTATAACATCCCTACACATTTAAAAAGATGGATGGTCAGATGGTCAGAGAAAGAGCTCACCACTGCGAGTTGTGTTCGTGAGGCAACGGTGTGAAAGACTGCTGGCATCATAAGGGACTCCTCCACTTTCAGCTCCATTTCGTTCTCAATAGAGAAGGTTGTCTTGGGAATGGTAGGGGCACGGTCACATAAAATCATCTCCTTATTGAACAGGAATATGGGGTTGGTATCCTGTCAAGAAGAAAAAGAGTGTTAAAAATAGCTTATTAGACACAACATAGAAAATGTGTATTTAAATGTCTTGAATATTACTTAACTTATGTCAGGCATTGACTAACAAAATCAAACCATTTCCAAAAGTGCTTCAGAGTAATGACATATCAGCTACTGGTCTAATTGGTCCTGTTCAACCTCATTCATACAGATGCAGTCACTGGGGTCTTAACGCGCAATATGTACAAAACATGCGCTACGGACACATTATCCAGAGCAGTGATAACCTGATCTTGAACACGGCACATTTCGATTTCCCTATGAATGAGATAACTATGCCAGTCTCTACTCTCGTGTATTTCATATAGCTGTGAGCTGAGGTAATGGCCACCAACTGCCAAGCAGGCTCCCAGTGGAGGTTAATGCCAAGCATCTGGCTAGGAACCCCGATTATCTCCAGAGGGACAGAGCAAACACCACTGCCATCTGGATAGCCTCCAGTGTATCAAACTCAAACACTGTCACTTTAGCTTCTTTTTGAATTCTACGCCATGAATGTCTAGGAAGAAGGTAGCTTACCTGACACTGATGGCAATACAAAATAATAGTATTAACAAGTATATCATTTCCAATCATAATGTGAGTAATACATTTAGGCTTCTGCTTCAACAAAAAATAATTATTCAACTAATAGCACTTTCAAATATAAAAGGACCATTCTCATTGAATGCTCATTGAATCATTTGATTAGCGAAAGCATTAAAACATGCCCAACAAATCACCTCAGATGTTTGAGGCACAAAATGCTATATATCATTCTAAACATGCCTATATTATGCCTTATGTGTGCGGCCAGAACATTTGACATCATTTCATAACAGGGCCACCAGCTCAACTGCAATTTACATGCCGCCCTCAGTAGAAACAGGACAAATAAAAAAAAATCCTGAGGAACTAATGAGACACAGCTAGCCAATTATCATCAGTGGGTATATTATTTGTCTCTAATAAACAGCATTACTTTTGCAGAGCATGAAAAGCTAGGCATCATCTTTTGACAGTTTGAAAACAAAAGTTCAAGTAGAGGCTTCAACATCCTGACTAGCAGTAAATTAATCTGATATTTCATGCTGAGGGACAAAACTATTTTATTGTTCTGCCACCACAGCAATATGGGGTGAAATAACCTTCATCATTGTTCTGGAATAGAAGCTAAATTATTTAGAATAACCTGAATGATCTGCAAAATACCAGCTGTACGTTCCTGGTGCTAGATTACTGTCTTTCAGCAGGTCTGTCTGTCTACCTTCACTGCATTCTTCGGTGATGGTTATTTATGGGTCGATAACAGCTGCAGACACATGCCTAAACTCATCATTAATGACCATAGTAAGGCGTCAGCTTTTTTCATTATTATATGTGCCCTCTTATTTACTTACTTTTTTGTTTACTTGAATGTTATGTTTGTCTGTGGACTTAAATTGGTAAAATATGTCTTGTCTTCACCGTGGGATAGTGAGAAACGTAATTTCGATCTCTTTGTATGTCTGGAACATGTGAAGAAATTGACAATAAAGCTGACTTTGACTTTGAGCTATCGGCTGAATCAGGCATATTCACATCTCAAATACATGATAGGGGAAAATAGGAGTTGCATTTTATTATTTTAAAGAATGAAAATGATCGGAGTAATTGTGACTGCAATTAATGCCCTACCGCAGACACTTGCCAACACATTTTTCCTGACTACACTTTATGTAAGCCAGAAAACCAAACCCGAAATACAGTCTCCATTAACAATTAAATTAACTTTCCATGTCTCAAAGCACCATCGACAACAACCAAATTAAACAGGCAGTAGCAGTCCCTGTTCCCTTATTCAGACAAAACAGACAAGCACAACTCTGGATGAGATTATCCAGGATCCTTGAGATGGAACAAAACACAGCCTTATTGTAAGCACTCACAGTGCCGGCACTGTAGCTGCAGACCCGTCGATCTGCAACCATGCACTCCCCTCCATTGACCACCAGGACCTGGTGCTGAGTTGCAATCTTGTATTTAACCTGGATGGCATGTTTGAGATCAGCCACCCTGCAAAGACATAAATACATAAAGTTCAGATTTTTGATTACTGAAATTCTGTAACAAGAGATGTGGACAGACATAGAACAATTAATAGGCTTTGACCCAAACAGCAGAAAACCATTTCCTTGGAATGTATAGTGCTGGTATATCTTACAAAGGACAAGACATGACATCCTCTAATCTTATACCTGTGCATTATAAACATATAACAGATAATGACAAAGATGTAGAAAGAGCACTGTGAATTAAATACTTAAGCTCAACTATTCACCTCCCTCCCTACTGGTACCCAATAAATAAACTTACGTTTGGACGGCAAGTTCAGTATCAAAAGTAAGTGTGCTTCCATTGTTGACTTGGAACACATACAACTTCATGTTGAATTTTCCAAAACTGTAGTTCTGCCTTCCTGGTTCATTTAGTCCTATGGAGTAGGGAAACGCATGCTTAGGCACATAAGGAAAAGTCAAATAATAAGAACCACAGTCAATGCTAATTACACATTTTGTTAACCACTGTTTGTCAATATCCTTTTACAAAGTTTCTCCAACTCAGTGGCCTATGGCAGTATTGTTCATATAAATTAACTGTTTGATGTAACTGAACCCCACCTAGACTTGCTGCCAATGTAGTCTTGACACCAATAGCAGACCACAGTTGAACATCAAATGTCAGTTGTTAAAATCACTCTGCATTTCTGAGGAGAAAATGGCATTGTTACTAACTCACTTTCATTTGCGTTTCAAAGGTTTTTACATTTCTACGGGTGATGTCACCGTGTTGCAACTTTAGTTTATTAAATATTAAACACAATTTCAAGACATTGTTGTCAGGTGATTACTACTTTGGGTGTTACAGTAACATAAATAGGCCATGGTCTAGCTAAACTGTGACTGGCACCACTGAAAGAGTTCAAGGCGTCGTCTGGCTCGATCTGACAGGCAACCACACCTAACACTCATAACTACGTGCTTCATTCGGCAATAGCAGAGGACATGTACATCTAATAACACACAGTTATGTATAAGACAACAACAGAATATTCAGGCTGAGTCATGTTGGGAGCTAGCCAGCTAGCAAATGTAGCAAGCTATGATAGCGGAGTTAGCCACGGCACAGCTAGCTACATGCTTTGTAAACATACCGTGGACGGCAGCCAACCAGCCGTTTTTACCTCGGGATAAAAAATAAAACAGACTAGTCACTACAGGCTTGCTTATGTACGTTGAAGCTTGGATACTTTCTTCATGTGGATGCAATTTAGGCTCTACATTTTCGCTCACATTAATATTAGTCAAGGGTTGTCAAGAAAAGGACGAAAGAACCGTATCGAAATGAGGTTCTAGCTGATGTTTGACCATGTAGTCCAGACCTAATGGTTGCGCCTGTTAAAGCAAAATTGTGAAGTACAGGGCCTCGCTTTCACGGGCTAGCTAGTCAATTTACAACGGGCAAAGATACAGTAATTTTAGCGTTAACGTTAGCGGTCAGTGTGATGGATTGCATCATGTGCAACACCTGGGAAGCCTAACGTTACACCTACATAGCCAACGGGACAAAGCTTATAAGTAGCTGTTTATGCCCGATTAATCTGGTATTACTGACGACAACGGTGTGTGTGATACCTTAATGTCACGCCTTTGTTTAGGTGCCCTGTCTAGATGGGGCCCAGACGCATCCCATACGTTTAACTAATTAGCCAGTTAGCACTTAGCTATCATATCAATTCTAGCATAACGCAAGACAGCTGGTGTAACGTTAACATTAGCTAGTAGGACAACTAGCTAGCGAATGACATGATACGCAAGTAACATTTTAATACTTGTAAGTTATTAATCAAATATAAATCCGACTCCAGTCGATAACCACCAAAAGTTGGAGATACGAGTTAAAGCAAAAGCCGACTAAGCTAACATATGTGCTAACCTTAAAAAAATAAAATAAAAAACAATCAGCTAGCAACAGAGCAGCTGCTGGACGTCAATAACGTTACCGCTAACTTACTGCACAATATCTGTCAGAATACTAGGTCTAGCAAAGGAGGGTAACCATTCGCAAGCTAGGTAACAGTTACGCTACCACTAGATACATTTTACTCCGCTTTCTGGAGGACTAATGGAGTTGATCTGACGGGTCAATCACATGTCAACGTTACAATATTTTCCATCACGATTATGCACAATTGACTACGGAAAATTTGAGTCGCTCTTACCTTCGCTTGATAAATCGCATCCTCTCCTTTAGCGAGCTAGCATAACTTCATATAGCTTACTGGTAGAGTTCAGATAGCTAGCTACCGTTATGCATAAAGGCTAGCTACCATTACCTCGCATTAGCTGAAAATAGCAACCTTGCTTGCTTAATATTTACACTCCTACACCAACATACAGCCTTGATTCAAGGCAGATATGTGTCATTTGTAATACAACTGCTCATATTGTTCTTTGTGTAAATTAATGAATATTCCTGTTGACATCGACCCCTTCCTCTGGAGTTGTGTAACACAAGCTAATGTTATTCCAACAGCAGGCTAACACTGCTGTGTTTTGTTGTTGTCGTCTTCGTCACTGCGCAGCGAGATGCACTGTGGGACAGGGCTAAGGCGCATGACCGCAACATGATGGGTGGGTCAGGATTTTTCTTACTTACAGGATTTTTTTACTGGTATCTTATTGGTTGTTTCACTATAATGACATCTTTTGGTTGGTTTGGTTACTCTTCTACTACACATAAAAATTTAGATTTCGTCTGAAAAGTGTATGTCCGCCTACAGACTTGCATAGCTTACAGTTACAAACACAAACACGGCGAAATATGCTAAACCCTACATTGAGAAACTTTTCGTCTTCACCTTGAATGAAACCTGAAAGTCTACATTTTACAGTTTGTATTGATTGATTTCAGGTTTATGAGCAAACATTTCCAAACCATATGCCATCTACCAAAGCACATTTCATTTCCACGATTCAAATGTTCAGATTTTTAGAGCAAAACTGTACACAAATTCCTTCACATATCACTAGCAGCACTATGTTCTCACTTAAAAGCAAGTGAGCAATCAATAGAGCATCACAGTCCCGCCCACAGCCGATTCCGGAAGTAAGAATTCAATACAATTTCTCCATTGACAATTGGGGTATAAGCCATAAAAACGTAACCATACATGGTAGACTTAAAACCAGCTACGGCTGTACTAAGCGATTGTATATGGTCATATAGAGGGCGGAAATTCAAGGGGCACTAACCTTGTTTTGAGATACATTTCTTTTAATCGCGATGTCTTGGATAAGTACTTAATTACCCACAATCCCACAGTGATGCCTCTGATTGGTGGAAAGGCCGTTATGATCATAGCAAAGATTGTTAAGGCGGAGCAAGATACTTTGTCGTAGTTCATGTCTATGGGCGCAAAATGGGGCAAAATCAATTTTCTCCAGACTGGAATGCTCAAAAATGCTAAAAATGTACCTGAAATGTTCAGAAGGGTTTGAGGATCATGAAAACGTGCCCAAAATTCACATTCCTAACTCCATAGAACCAAGACCTTAGCATATAAAATTCTGAGCTATGCCCATAGACGGAGCAGTCGCTGCCTCTGCTCTGCATAAAGGGGGATTTTGACCCCCCCCCCTCGTGCGATCCGGGTTCCCGGAAGTGGCTCCTGATGAAATATCTTGCTCCGCCTTAACAATCTTTGATCATAGTTTGAAACTTTCTCAGTGAAAATTATTGACAAAGATGGAGGAGTCTTTTACTGCCTATGGCGAAAATCTTAATGTGAATAAAAACTTTCTAGACGAACATTGGTACTTGTATCAACAAGGATTGTGGTTTATATATCACACAAACTTAGTCAGGGCCAATACACCATCAAATAGAACACAGTAAATGCTAGTTTAAACACTTAACTTTTCAGGTAGCCGATAGGCTAATCATTAGCCTTTCAGACATAGACCTCTCCAGAATAAGTCCCGCCTCCGTAACTTCCGTATCCATCCAACTTTTGGTCGTCAAATGTCTATGGGAAATAACATGGCGTTTCGAAAGATCGTACCTGTCAAACTCTGTAGGTGACAAAGCTGGTGGGCCGATTGGCCTACACACTTCTGCCATCTAGTTTCCACTGGATTTTTTGATTGTCGGTGCCGTTTAAGTAGTAAACGATTATTAATGCTAACCGGGAGCTAGTTCCGATGTACACGGGCAGAGGAGGGTGTTAGATCCCTATGGTTATTTTGCACACAACCAACCAGTCGCAACCTAACGTGATAGTCATCTTCACGTGTGATTCATGCGTGGTTTCAGTGGTCTATAAATGTAAATTGTTTGCAAGGTTCAGCCTCTTTTCAACATGACTTAACTTTGGTTTGACTGTGCGAGTTTGTTGGCTGTTATTGAGATATTTTGAAAAAGAAAAAAATTGCCGACAAAGACATGACGAGATGAGATTTTTTTTCACGAATAACAGATAATGATAAGCAGACTAGGAATCAGAGGCTGAATCGTATTGAGTCGCATGCTTTTTTGCATGACCTTGATCAGAACAGTAACGTTTTCAGAATGTATTAACAACCTATCAAACATGATGATTTCACGCAGGGTTAGTGCCACCTCCGTAGACAGGCTCTGGTGTCACAAACTCTATTAGGTGAAGACAAACTATGAAACATTGCCGTTGCTATGCAACCTTGACTGGGGGAGTCGCGGCGTCTAAAGCGTGCGTTAGCTTAGTGCTTCTTACTGATATATTTCTACTTTAACGGCACCGACAATCAAAAAACCCAGTGGAAACTAGATGGCAGAAGTGTGTAGGCCAATCGGCCCACCATTCTTTTCTACTTCGCCACCTACAGATGTTTTACCGGCCATGGCTGCCCCAAGCTGAGTATGCCCCATGGCTGAGTAGTTCCTTTGCTCGGAAATGAACATATGTACACAGTCTTGTACCTTTACATTTTTTTGGACTTTCTCTTCGTTTTTTCACTCGAAATGATATGTTGTATGCTTATGAGTTACGCCGTAGCTGATTAGCCTAGACATGCTCTAAAACCAAGGGGGCAGGCGAATTCCCGGAAGTAGAAGCATCCATGGAGCAGTGGTTATCAACTCTCTGCTAACCCCATAGAACGCCCATTCATTTGGGATTTTTTTGAACTCCCATAACTTCATATAACATATATCCTGTGCCGACATTGTAGCTTCTGTATTATCTACATAAACAATAGAAGGCAAAACAGGCTCATACCTTGTATGTAACGTTGAGGTTCCCGTAAGTATAGTTAGCGAGTCTGGTTGTAGGGAAGCTAACGTTTGACGCAATATGACGCTATTATGCCTGTCGCACAGTAGGGAGATAACCGTATTGTTTGTCATGCAGCGTTGCCTCTCTGTGTGGCATCTCTGTGTGTAACGCTTTAGTTTTCTATAGTCGACACAGAAGCGCCATGCACCTGAGGGCTTTACCAAAACTATAGGAGCTGCCCAAGGGCTACAACTTTCCTTGATTACACCGCTCTGCAGCATGCCTTGAAGGAGGGAGCGAAGCTCTTTATACAAGTTTGGGGGCACTGGCCTATGGCACTCACGCACAGGGGCCACATCCCCAGTGGGAATGCAATGTTTAACTGCTGTAGTCCTACCATAATACTCTTCGTGTTGGGAAAATATATGCTGCAATTTGGATAGAAACTGTCGAAGTTGTTGTTGTTGCGAGGCATCCAACCCTTCCCCCTGTAAGCTTGCTAGATGGGGTGGGTCACTTTGCTCGTCTGTCAGCTCTTGCCCAAGTTGCACTAGTTGGACCTCAACCACTCCCTTACTAACCATCTTTAGGGAAATGTCCTGACCATCCCTAATGTTTCCAGGGTCAATACCAGAGACAGTGGCTAGCCGCTGTAGCCTATGTAAAGTAACAGGGTGGGGGTGTACATTACGCACTCTCAATGGGACTCTTCCCCGATGTACAGTGCCGACAGATCTAGCAACTTCCACCATGCTAATCCCTTCTAAGGACTCAATGACGACGGGACAACCCTGTAAGGGTATATCATTGTTGACTCTTGCCCACACTAGGGCCTCTGCTTGGGCAGGAATAGTAACGCTGTGAGTATAGGCCAGCCTGGCTGTACGTGGCTTTCTTCTCTGCATGTTGGTGGTGCGGATCCTACAGCAGTCTGCAAAAGCGGTATCCCACCCCTTGCCTAATGTGCCGTGCTGCCTGGGGGCTGACATCGTTGGACCGCAAAACAACTCCTGCCAACAAGCAGATATTACATTCATTCCAAGTATGGCCCTATCAGTTGTCTTTCAAATTCCCTCTGCACGCAATAGGACGCAATAGGATATTTGTTTTCAAGTAGCAGGGAATTCAAGCCAAACCGTTGCAATTCTGCCATCAATCATTATGTTAAGCCCACCAAACGACTCTATACACGATTTCAATGTCCTGATTAAGTTTCGATTTCTGGAGCTCACAAGCCAACGGAGAGTTGCTAGACTAGCGCTAGGGGCGCGTCTAGATTTCTAGGCTAGTGGTCCTAGGTTTTCCCTGGCTGAACCGTCATAATCCGCATATTAATTAGTCGACGGGGTCCATCCTAGAGTGGGGCCCTACTTGCCATGCCACCTGCCTCTTTTCAGGTCCTTCCCCTGCACCCAAGTCTCCAGATCCCACCGAGTTGAACAATGTTCCCACTGAGTATCTTGATCTGAAGGAGGTATTTAGCAAACAAAGGGCCTGCACACTTCCTCTACACAGATCTTATGATTGTTCCATAGAGCTTTTGCCAGGAACCAGTCCCCCACGTGGTCGGATCTTCTCTCTCTCCATCCCTGAACGGAGGGCCATGGATGATTACATCAAGGATGCCCTCTCCACTGGTTTTATATGCCCTTCCACTTCTCCTGCTGGTGCAGGTTTTTTCTTTGTTGGGAAAAAAGATGGAGGTCTGTGTCCCTGTATAGACTACAGGGGTCTGAATAAAATCACTGTACGCAACCGATATCCACTTCCATTGATCTCTACTGCCTTTGATCTCTTACAAGGTGCCACCATTTTTTCAAAGTTGGATCTTCGCAATGCTTATCATCTCATCCGCATCAGAGAAGGTGATGAGTGGAAAACTGCTTTCAACACGCCCTCGGGACACTATGAATATCAAGTGATGCCTTTTGGACTCACCAATGCCCCAGCAGTTTTTCAAGCTCTGATAAATGATGTTTTGCACGATATGATCAATCGTTTATCTGGACGACATTTTAAGTTTTTCCAAGTCACTTCATGAGCATTGTCAACATGTACGTCAGGTTCTTCAAAGGCTCCTAAAGCTGTATTTTATCTATATGCACCTTCATGCACGCACACACATACACATACAGACACAGAGATGAACACACACACACACATACACACTTTTATTCATTCATCCTGTTGTTTCTTCCGTATCAAATCATTACCCTGGTGTTTTATTCAAAATTAAACTTTTTTGCCGCGATGGGGATGATTGTCACATTTACACAAGGTGCATTTGACAGCCCACAGCCCTTTTAACAGACTGATTCAAGCAGATCAAGGTCCCTCCATTTGTACCTGACACACTGGACTTCCTTTGTGACCTGAAAGGGAATATGTGCAGGACACGGTTTTGGCGGTAAAAAATGTGACAACCAACCTCGCTCTCCCCTAGCACTCAAATAGCACTTAATTCTCCAGCTGGATATCAGTCAAAATTGGAACAGTCGAAATTGTTCACACACCAATCGGATCCTCAAATAGATTAGAAGATCGATTAACCCTTAGAACCCTAAACTGTTGTTAGGGCATTTTCACTACCTTTATTCATAAGGATTTATTCTGGTCATTGTAAGTGCCACACACACATATTATATATATTTTTTTTCAGCAGAGTCTAGGCTGTCCAGATTTGGATCCAGATCTGGATAATTTCATGTATTAGTACTAGCATTGATTTTATTTTGATTTTTAAAGAATTAAAATATAAAAAGCGTATTATAAAAATTCTTATATTTTGACATGCATCTCACCACAGCAAGCTCATAGCTCTACATGCATTTCATGTGTGTGTAGAGCTGACTATCCTAAATCAGGCAATATAATTGCCATGTTGGAGGGATACTCTGGGGCTGAGCAATTTACAGAATTATGTGGTGTGTGATTTACGGAAATAAATGCCATTTTTTATTTAGTGATGAAAAATGACCTTTCTGGGCTCCATACCTGTGACTCGAACTGTTCTGACCTGACTTGACCCGAGTTTGCGTGTTAGCCTGTGTGCGCCTATGGTGTAGGCCTATGCACTCATAATGATTCTCAACTTTTTACTGCAATGCCATGAACAAAGTAAAGGCAAAAAGGTGTTTCTTTGTTGAACAATTTGGGATGCAATGTGAGCCTTGAATTGGATGCCATTCAGGAATTTGCTAGGATCTCAAAACCGGATTATGAACATGCTTTGCCATAGAGAAACACACGATAGCGTTGGATTATAAACATGCTTTGCCACAAAAACAGACAAAAACGTGGGGTAAGTCCAGCTATATGAAGTTATTATTTTGCTGTCACTTCGTCTGTTATAACCCAGAAGGATGTACTTGTTATCAAATTATAGCTTTGTGTCTCCTCTTTCATCTGACATGTGTGGCCGATCACGGGTCCGCGAGTAATTCAAACGAGAGTAATGGGTGTGCAGCGTTGGTTTGTGTACGTTATTATTTTGCAGTCACTTCTTCTGTTTTCATAAGCCAGAAGGGTCGATATGCATGGTTGAATGGATATGCTACCATTGGATCTATGCGATCACGGGTCCGCGAGTAATTCAAACGAGAGTAATGGGTGTGCAGGTGAACGCAGAGAAGTATAGACTGTAAATATGATGCAATTTGATTTAATTTCATGATTTTTTTTAAATTTTCATACTTGATCGTACAGACAAGTGCGCAGGCTCATTGGAAAGCCCACTTCTCCTCTGTCACGTAATAAAGGTTTCATCTCGCTGTGATGAACAATTGCGGAGCAATGTAACAGAGAAGAAAGGGTGTGTTTTTTGACGCACTTTGCGTCAATCGGGTTCTAAGGGTTAAAGGGTCACATAGTCTATAGCTATATTTTTTGGTCAACTTCTTGAATCAAAGTTGAAAGTCTACACTTCACATCTTGATTACTTCATTTCAAATCCATTGGGGCGGTGTACAGAGACAAGATTATGAAAAATGTGTCATTGTCCAAATACAGTGTGTACGGAAAATATTCACACTTCACTTGTTCCACACTAATGGTATACAGCCTTATTCCAAAATGGATTAAATGTATTGTAGTCCCCGTCCAACGCATCTTCAGTCCGGCAGCTGCTTTACCGAGTAGGACAAACCTCCACCATGAGACAGGGTGGGGAGGGGGGGACACGGGTGGACAGTGGAAAGGTAAGAACTGGCTTCAATAAGGATACGTGAAACACCAGACTCACTTTCATGGATTTTGGGAGTTCCTGCTGGTAAGTGACGCTCGCTTGTGTTTTATGCCCCCAACGTCTTCTTCCAGGCAGCGCTGCCACCGCTGACTTAAAGGTACCTAATCCTAAACCTAACCCCAACCCTAGCGCCTTCCAGGCAGCGCTGCCTTGAAGACAACGTTGGGGGCATAAAATACCAAGAAACGTAAGTGACTGGGTTCAATCGTCGAACGATGTGGAAAGGTCCAACATGACGTGGAGCCAGCTTCCTAGAATCCACTCTCAGTGGGAGATCCTTGGTGGACAACCAGACATGTTGACCAGGTCTGAACTGTGGAACCGGCATTCTGCATCGGTTGGCCTGTCTCTGGTGGCAGGCTGAAGAACAGCTCAAGGCAATACGAGCCCGTCTCCAGACTCTCTGGCTGCGGGACACGAGCGCCTCATCAGAGGGGACTGCCGCAGAAACCTGTTGACTGGGAACAGAGGAGGTCTAAAGCCAAATTGACATTCAAAAGAAGACATACCATTCGAAGACCACTGAAGAGTCTCTGCCCACATTAAAAAATGGCTCCATTTCTCAGGATTTGAGGACACAAAACATCTCAAATACTTCTCAAGGTCTTGATTAATGCGTTCAGTATAGGCCATTCGATTGCGGGTGAAACCCAGAAGAGAGGGTAACAGAGGCATCAAAAACAGACCAGAAGGCCTTCCAAAATCGAGACGCAAACTGAGGTCCACGGTCCAATGCAATGCAATGCAAAAACTCCATGAATTATGATGAACAAAGAGAAACCGCACACTCTAGCAGCTCATATGCCAGTAGTTTAATACAAACAACGTTTCGGCCTGTAGCCTTTCTCAAGTCTTACAAACAAACAGTGCAAGAACACACCTAATATGGTGACCTTGGTGGCATGTAATTGGTCTAGCACACCTGTAGTCCATTATCAGAGATGAGCTTGATTTGACTCTCTTTTCTAGGATACACAGATACAATACGCACAATTACCTTTCAACATTGACTTAGACATTAAAACAGTTTTTCAATTATTTTTAGTTCATCAATGTGGAATAAGTTATATAAAACAACACAATATATGTTCTGTCATCAATAAATTAACATCTTTATTAAGTAGTTGAGACATCACGAGAAGCCGAAAACTGCCACAAATGTATAAGCCAATCTAGCAGTGATCTTGACATGCACCAATAACTCTGAATATCATTACACCAACATTGAAGTGCAAAGGTGACCAGTACCAGTACATATTCAATTGAACTAAAGGCGTTCCATAGATGCTACTTGAAATATCAGACCTCTAGGGGTCGTCATGGAAAGTGCAATATGGTCCACATATAGTTGGCGATCTAACATGGGAACTGAAGATCTGTAAATGTGGCAGCACTTCAAAGGAAACATTTGAATTCAAAATCCACATTTAGACCCAGAGGAGTAAGGGTCTTGAGGTAGTGAATATAAAAGTTTTCTCTTTGGGATAGTAATTTATCCAAATTACCACCCCGTCTGGACAAGGAAACTTTCTCTATTCCTATATACCTAAGGGAAGCTATTGACGTTCCTCTAAAAATGTGCTGCCACTGGATAGTTTACATTCTTACACGGATAGTACTACGATGTTCAGCAATCCGTGTTTTTAATTCCCTACAGGTTTTTCCGACATATACCTTGCCACACGGACAAGTGATTAGATAGATAACCGATTTGGTGTTGCAAGTAATCATACCTTTAATTGGGATCATTTTACCAGTATGAGGGTGTCTGAAAGTAGTACATTTGTATTATTGCATTGTGCACAAGACCCACATCTACGATTTCCAACTGGGATTGGGGTCAACAAAGTTTGAGAAGGAACGACCAAAAGAGGGAGATCAGAGTGTACTAATCTATCCCTTAAATTTCTAACATGTTTAAACACAATCCGAGGTGGTTCCCGAAATAAATCTCCTAAAGTAGTGTCTGATTTTAGTATGTGACAGTGTTGGTTAATGATGCTTTTTGTCTGTTCAGCACACTTTGAGTAACAGGTCGAAAATATAATGGTGGGTTCTTTTTTCTTCGGTTTTCTATGGAGCCATTAATCCTAATGACTGCAGTTTTAATTTGAGATGTCTTATAGCCTCTAGCAGTAAACTTCCGTCTCCATCATGTCCATGTTATGTTTAAAATCCTCCTCTCTGCTACAGATTCTTTTAACTCTACAAAATTGACTATAGGGTAGGCTATTCTTAAGAGGTAACGGATGACGGGACTCTGCTCTTCGTGCAGTAGGCTTAGTAAATAGATCAGTAAACAAGATGTTATTCTCGCGTTTGATCCATAGGTCAAGAAAACATATACAGTTATAATTGAAATCCATGGTGAATGTCAGATATTCAGAACAGTTATTCAAATATAGAAAAAAACTCTTGAAGTTCAGTAATATTATCACACCATAGAAGAAATACATCATCAATATATCGTTTCCATAATGCAATACGAGATGTAAGCCCACTGTTATTATAAATTACATTTCTCTTTAAAATAACCCATATAAAGGTTTGCAAAAGACAGGGGCAAATGAATGCCCCGTCTTTTGCAATGTATGGATGGTGTGTAGGGGTTATCATGCTTAGAGAGAAAATATGATAGTGCTTCGAGACCTCCATCATGGGATATAGGAGTTGACATCTCTTCTCATCCTTGGCCACCAGAACCTCCTCCGAATGAACTCAAAGGTGCGCTGCACGCCCGCATGGCCCAACAGACGTGAACCATGACCCCATTGCAGGACATGTGATCTGATTGTACTTGGTACAAGGAGACAGCCCTCAAGCAGGGCAAGTTTCGGTTTTGAGGGCCTGTTGATCTGTGTCTTCAATGGAAAACTGCACTGGTGCCACAATGCAGGAGGCAATGCAGTTCGGTCCTTCTCAGAGAGGTCAAACTGGCGGGAAAGGGCATCTACCTTTGTGTTTTTCAACCCTGGCCTTTTATAGAGCATAAAGTTAAAATGGCTAAAGAATAGCACCCACCTTGCTTGCCGTGGGTTCAGTCGTTTGGCCTCTTGGGTGTTCAACCCCCTTCAACCAGTGGTGTCATAGCACCAACTTGACAGCCAACAGCTCCTCGTCTCCCACAGCATAATTCCTTTCTGATGAGGTCAAGCGATATGAGAAAAAGGCACACTAGTGAAGTCTCCCATCTTCTACTGACCTCTGTGAGAGAATTGCTCCTACACCGACATCAGAAGCGTCCACTTTGACCACAAAAGGCTGGGCAGGATCTGGATGGTGTAGAATTAGTGCTTCTTTAGAGTGTCAAACACCGTCTGTGCCTCTGGTGTCTATTGGATCCGTGCTCAGGACCCCTTGGTGAGTGCACTGACCTGAAGTTCCTAATAAAAGCGATAAAAAACGATAAAAGTTAGAGCTAGGAGAAGCCCAGAAAAAGCTGCACCTGCTGTAGGGTTTCTCCCATTTCACAAACAGGCTGTTCTCATACAGTCTCCTCAGGACCTGCCGGACATGTAGATAGCACTCCTGTATATGGGTTTACTTCTTTGAATACAGTGTTAAGAATGAGATAAATTAGAGAAAAAAAGATTTAATATGTAAAACTCAGGGATGTAGTGGAGGTTAAACGTAAGTAAACGCAGTTTACCCACCTCTGGAATTTCAGAAATAGAGTTTATTCATCTCTTTTTTTATTATTATTATTGCAAACACCATTGACATTACAGAAAATGCAACACTATGACATGCACAAGAATACTACATAAGACAAACAGATGTACATTACACAAACACATAATGTAACTTAACAAGACATCACATTGACTTGGCTTATTCATCTCTTATTAGAGTTTATCCACCTCTCAAAAGAGTTTATTCAATTGCAACTTTTAACATTTAAAAATCATAATGTATTATCCACTTTCATTTCATTTCATTGACTCCTGCTGCCTGCTTTGCTAACTGCTGCCTGCTTGCTATACCTGCTGCCTACTCAGGAGCTTGTTTAAGTGCTGCTACCTGCTGCCAGAGGCCTTCTGCTGCACTGGTCTGTGGTAATCCTACCTGCTGCATTACTGCTGTTTGCTGCCTGAGGCCTGCTGCAACATTACTCTGTGGATACCCTATTTGCTGCTTCATTGCTGTTCCATACTCTTATGTACCCCTCTCACCCTGCCCACCCCCTGGCTAGATAGCTTGCTAGCCCCTTGGTGAGCTAGCTGGCTAGCCTGGTTTGATAACCACAGCCCCCTGCCAGCAATTCTGGGCTAATATTAGCCAAGCTACCCAGCCTCGGTCTGCTATTTGCTCACTGTTTGGCGGATAACGTTTCTGGTGGTTACATGCTAGCACTTATGCGAACTATGGACTAACGTGACTGTGGACATACAACTTGCGGGTGAGTGTGACCTAACTAACTTAACCAGTTAACTGTGCTAATCTGTTAGCGCCTATTTTCTCCGGACCTGGCATGGCCCGCCGCAACCTACTCAATGTTCTCCTTCTCCTTGCGTTCCTTCTTACTGTTTTGCCCCTCTCCTCTGTTGAGCATATGGGGGAGTCGACATTCTTCAAACCCCCTCATTTGCCTAACCATCAAACTGACTCAGTCAACATCTATAATAGAGACTTGGCTTCCCTGCTGTGTACAATGTCTCTGGAGCTACCATCAGTTGCAAACTTTACCATTCCTTCTTTTGTCTATTTAGCAACATGATTATGTTACCATCTAACCTCCCTACATCTGTCAAACGTAAACACAATGACTCATCTTCTTCTCTTTGTCGTGCTCTGATTGTGTTATTACTCATAATCTCTGGGAATGTTCCTGTTAACCCTGGCCCTTCTGATATTGCTCCCCTCTTCAATGGTCTTCAGTCACATGATCTCTGCTTCCATGATTTTTGTGAAAGAAACAACATGGGTTGGAATCCTCCAATCCCCATGTCCTTGTCCTGACTGAGACATGGCTCCGTAAATCTGGCTTGTATCCTGATACCAACATTACTGGCTATAATCTATTCCGCCAAGACAGATCATCTGAGAGTGGAGTAGCAATCTACTCAAAAGAACACCTACACTGCTCAGTGTATTTGGCAAATCTATCCCTAAACAGTTTGATCTCTTGGTCATTCAGGTCAGGATATCAAACAATTACTCCATTACTCGCCCTCCCTCAGCCCCTGCATGTACTCTTGAGGCCCTTAGTAGAGCACTGGCACCTTTCACTAGGTCTGAGTTTGTCCTGCTTGGTGATCTCAATTGGGACATGCTTAAGCCTCCTGAGAAAGTCACACAGCAGTTAGACTCCCTTAATCTCCACCAAATCATCACCCACCCAACCAGGCTCAACTCCAACTGTCCGTATAAGGCTACCTTGCTAGATGTAATTATTACTAACACTCCCCACTTGTATCAATCTGGTGTGTTCTGCAGCAACCTCAGTGACCACTGTTTTATCGCATGCATTCGCAAAAACATCTCCGCCAAACAGCCTATTACCATCAGCAATAAGCGCTCGCTAAAGCACTTTAACACCCAAGCTTTCCTCCATGACCTGGCCAACATTAACTGGCACAGAGTCAGGCTGGTTCCCTCTGTAAATGATGCGTGGTCTCTGTTCAAAGATCACTTTAGTGCTGTGGTCAATAAGCATGCCCCCCTCAAGAAACAACGGTTAAAAATCATCACAGCCCCTGGTTCACACAAAAGCTCACATCTCTTCTCAAACAAAAGAATGCTGCATGGAGAAAAGCCGTCAATCGAAATCTCCCACAGACTACCTTAAATTCCGCCACCTCTGTAATAAGGCTACACAAGCCTTACACCAGGCCAAATCTGGTTACTTCAAGGCTCAATTTACACAGTGTAGCTCCAACCCCAATGTTTTCTGGAAAACAGTGAGAAAACTTCAGAACAAGCCCTCAGCCACGCCTGTCTCACTCAAAGTGAATGATCTTGTCATTTCAGATAAGACTGCAATGGCAGATTTTTTCAACAGTCATTTCATAAAATCTGGCTTTGTCTTTGAGAATACACTGTCCAAAGATCCTACCACACCACCAATCACAGCCCATAGTCCTTCCTGTCCCCCCAACCTCCACCCTCCCATACACAGTTTCTCCATTCGGCCTCTTACAGAGGGGGAGGTTCTAAAGGAACTGTCTGCCCTTGACCCTAAAAAATCAGCTGGGTCTGATGACCTTCCCGCATTTTTTATTAAAACTGCAGCTCCCATCATTGCAGCACCCATAACTGAACTCTTCAACCTTTCACTACATACGGTGGTGAGCAGGCAGACCTAAACAGCTACAGACCTATCTCCATCCTGCCCTGTGTGTCCAAGGTATTTGAGAAGCTTGTGAACAATCAGCTCACATTTTATCTTAATACTTTTGGTATACTTTCTGGCGTACAGTCTGGTTTCCGTGCTGGGGATGGATGCACGACAGCCACTTTAAAGGTGTTAAATGACATTACCTCCACTCTAGACACCAAACAACACTGTGCTGCTATTTTCATCGACCTTGCCAAAGCCTTTGATACCGTTGACCATTCCATCCTCATCAGCAGGCTGAGCAGTATTGGGGTCACAGGTCACTCACTGGCTTGGTTCTCTCACTATCTCTCTCACCGGGTGCAACGCGTAAGGTTTGATAATTCACTCTCTCACCCCCTCCTTGTCACCAAGGGAGTCCCTCAAGGCTCTATACTTGGCCCTTCACTGTTCTCCATCTACATCAATAACATTCCCTAGCTGCTGGTAATTCACTCATTCACCTTTATGCCGATGACACAATCCTATACGCCTCTGGTCCCTCCTCTGTCCAATCCACGCTCCAGGATAGCTTTCTCTAAGTACAACATGCCTTCTCACAACTGAAACTGTCACTCAATAAATCTAAGACAAAAGCCATGTGGTTTCATCGGAAGGGTGTTCCCTCTCCGTCTCCATTAAACATCTCCACTTGTGAGGGGGCATTCCTGGAGCAAGTCTCCATTTACAAATACTTGGGCATCTGGTTAGACACTACTCTATGCTTTTCACATCACATCTCCCGGTTACAGTCTAAGGTGCGGGCCAAACTCGGTTTACTTTATCGCCACGCCTTCACTCCCTCCTCTAAACTCACGCTTATCAAAATGACTATTCTCCCCACACTTGATTTCGGTGACACTATCTATAGAACTGCACGTAAGGGCACTCTCGCCAAATTGGACACACTCTATCACTCTGCTATCCGTTTTGCTACAAATGCCCCCCTCAACACCCACCACTGCAGTCTTTACTCTCTGGTAAATTGGCCCTCACTTCACACTTCATCCTTCACACTTCACACGTCATTTTCACTGGCTCACTCTAATTTACAAGACCCTCCTTCAACGGACACCGTCATACCTGTCCCGCCTGCTGCATCGTCAACACCCGGTCCTCTCCCCACATCCTGCTAATAACCCCTAAAACCAGATCCACACTCGGCCTTGCATCATTCCAGTCAGCTGCTGCCATTGACTGGAATGCACTACAAAAACACCTCAAACTGGTCAAATTCATTTCCATCTCAGCCTTCAAAGACACCATCTCACACCTTCTCACAGATTCCTGCAACTGCTTCCCCTCCATTTTAACCCTCCTATCAATCAATTGTTTTCTTTTTATGTTTTTATGTTTTCATAATTGTTATTTTTTTTATATTCTGTGCTGTTTATGTAATCCTTTTCTTTGCTCGTGCCTGTATGTCTGAGTAGTTTTATGTGAACCCTGTGGGTCCCTGTTGCTGTCTTGTTGTATGTTTGCACAGCTGTGTTTGTGTACTGTTGCTTCTCTATCCTTTCTCACTGCCCCTTTCCCCTTCTCCTCCAAGAAGCTTGTGCTTCTTGTCAGGCCATCACTGTAAATAAGAACTTGTTCTTGATGATCTGCCTGGTTATATATAAAAAAAAAAAAAAAAAAAAAAAAAAAAAATGTACACTCACCAACACGAATATTATAGGCTAATATGGGGCAGCCGTGGCCTACTGGTTAGCGCTTCAGACTTGTAACCGGAGGGTTGCTGGTTCGAACCCTGACCATAGGCACGGCCCTTGAGCAAGGCACCTAACCCCTCACTGCTCCCCGGGCGCCGCTGTTGTTGCAGGCAGCTCACTGTGCCGGGATTAGTGTGTGCTTCACCTCACTGTGTGTTCACTGTGTGCTGAGTGTGTTTCACTAATTCATGGATTGGGATAAATGCAGAGACCAAATTTCCCTCACGGGATCAAAAGAGTATATATACTTATAAATTCCACCACACGGCTAGTCATCACAGCACAGCAAACCCACAGTGCATTATGACCCACTGCTGCAGCCCTCTAGCATCTGCATCCTCTTGTGGGCAGGCGACACATAAAATGGACATACAGAAACACAAAATACCATAAATCTGGGGGGAATCAGCTGACTCTGCCACAACCGACTACTGAATCCCCCAAAGAAAAGAAGCGAAACACAAACAAAATAAAGTCAGCCCTCCCAGCAGGTACCCCCAAACATGTCCGTCTGCGGTATACCGCACTTAACTGTCCGTCAACATTCCAAAACGCCTTTATAACGATGGAAGCGTTCCCTCTCTTGCTCCGCTCAGCTGGTGGTGACGCACAACCCGGAAGTAGCACACTGCAACAGCGAGCCAAAGATGGTTGATTACGAAGATACTTCATGAGAGGCCATTTCCTGTCCCTGGAAATTTATGCAAATAGGGTAGCAGTACACGCCCCCGCTCATTTATGCAGTGATCGGGCTCTCTTTTTAACATTGAGGTCTATGGCAGAATCCAAGAATTTCCCAGAATTTGTCCAAGCCTTATTTTTCTGAGCAATGGATGCACATTTCGGACACGGTATCATGATCTCCAAACCCTCCTCCCTATTTCAGTAGAATGTCGTGATAGTATGACCCTCCAGTCGAGAGAAAATCAACATTAATGAAGGTGTACACCAAGTTTATTTTGTACTCCGGCTTGTCTGGCGTGGAACCGAGGCGTTCAAACGTAAGTCATACGTCAGTGACACGCCCCTGTGCAGGCGGGAACTGAACCAGAGCCCGTCTCTGACTGAACTCCACTTTGCCCTCATAGACATGAACTAGGACGACCCATCTTGCTACGCATCTTTGAGCGAGCCGTCTGGAGAAGGCAGAGGGAATTCTCAGGGTAAAACACAGGCAAATCACGGCTGAATCCAAGCACACACAGCAACAATAGACATGGTTACTTTCCTTTAGATGCAGCAAGAACGGTCCACATCGCGGGGAAAATTATGAAAGCTCAAATATGGTTGTTTTTGTCAGCTATTGGTACTAGTCAAGGGGCCAAAACTGATATTAAAACTCTGTCGGACACTTTTTGGTACAAGCATACAACCTATCCAGTATTAATATTTAACCCCTTAACATGTGTTCTAAGTATAAGTATATAAGTATAAGTAAATATACTTTTTTGATGCGTCTAGATCTCTAGGCTAGCAACTATATTGTTTCAGATTATTTGGCATGATATTGTTTTTCCTGTTTTGTAGATTAGATTTATATTATGCTCTTGGATGCATGCATGCATGCATGTTTTGTATTGGGAAGGTATTCATTATCAAAACAGTAAACTCTTCTTTTGTGTCCCTGACCAGGACTCAGACTGAGCACATGGACATGGTCCCTGGGTGCCTTCTGTTGGCTGCCTACCTGAGAGTCACTGCTTGGATGGGGAAAAACATACCTTTGCCATACGACTATTATATAGTTATTACTACTAGCTAGTTACTAACCCCTAAGCCTAAAGAAGTGAGAGAGCAGTTATGTTAGGATGGAATTAATAACTATAGTGATATGTTAATTAAATATAATTTGTGTTACAACCTGGTACATTAATGAAGTCAAATAGCACCATAGACCACCATCTACAGTTCTACATTTCCGCCTTGACATTAAAGAATTATAACTTCTGCAGTATTGCACTGTCTCTCCCTACAAGCTTTAAACTTGGCTTGACTCATTCCCATAGATAGGGGTACTGATTGATAGAGGTTTTGGGATACTATGCTATGTTTCCAAGCTGATATTCACTTTGAAAACTGGTTCTCTTTAGGCGGAGATAGTTTTTTTCATGTTCTAGTTCTGTTGTCTTACACTGTACAATAAATGTCAATTCTGACACTTCTGCAGACAGCCCATGAGTGTTAGCTTTCATTTAATACCTTTTTTTATGTATATGGTCCTTGTGGTTGTGGAGATATTCAACATTTATTGCTGGCATGTCGTGTTGAGCAGGAAACCAAAAAATTGGCCTGAAATTGCTTGTACCAGTCACACAAAAAAAAATTCAGCTTGACAACCATCCTAATTTCTTACCTATGGGTGTCTTCTACCTAAAAAAAAAGGGTGACAGCTTGTACCAAAACATGTCCGCAAAAGTCTTAACGGAAGCCCTTTTCAGAATTGGCCCCCTGACTATACACAGAGGTACACAATATACCGCCTTGTGCAAATCGTCTGTGCCATTGCCATTCACCGTGAATGGTGCTCTGCATGACCATGAGACGCCATTTTTAGATGAGGCTTATTCTAACTTGTTTAAAAAGAGGTATAATATGTCTCCTTTAATTTCGCGACTGAGATATCCACGCTCTGGCGTCCCCTCTGCGTCGCATTGGCTTTTGTATGTGTTTTCAATTTCCAACGATTCTAATTTCTAATTTAACTTCCCCTCGGTTTCTCTATAAATGTTACAAAATGTAGGCTACTATTACTGAGCAAATATAACTTATTTTCAAAGCCCAATATTGACAGATCTGATTTCCCACACGATGAGTTTAGGCAATGCCAGAGCCGAGATGTAGCGGTTTACGTCATAAACCTGGCAGGAAAGTTCAGAGCGGCACAGTCAGTTTAAACAGCAAGCCGGTATAAAAACTATTGTCAAGACATTAGGCAATTAGGCTACTGTACCCCGAAATACAAAAATAAACTTCAGAAAGACAGAATACAGTACAAGTTTGTTGTACTGTATTCATAGAGTCTCAATGACCGAATCAGTAGATTTACCTGCAGTTGAGTTTGTTCAATTCATTTATTGTAGGCTAGCCTAGGCAAATATGAAACGGAGATGAAATGTGGCTACCGGCGGGATTTTGAACTTGCATGTTTCATGCATTTTAGGGCAAAAAATACCATGGGATTGATGTGTTCTCCATTTGAGGAACGTAATCAATTGTGCATGTGCACAGACAGCTCAGACACAGAGCGCATATAGGCCTAGGTTAGGCTACTTTCACTTTCTTGCGCATTCATTGTGTAAAAGATGCTTCATACCAAAACAACGATCAAACATTATCAAATGTATCATGACGTGTTGTCACAAAGACTTACTTCAATTAGAAAATTGAAACCAAAGTCATGTAAGTGTAAGTGTTCTCTCATTGAGGCCTGTAGGCCTATAAGGAAAATGCAATTTCAGTTTGTAAAATGTAACCCCCCCCCCCAACTGAATTAGTCCCCCTATGTGAAGCACTGAAGGGGGGAATCCCCCCCCATTTTGAAAAATGAATTTTAAGCCCTGGATTAAAATTAGCTTCATGTGTTCCACTGAACATTATAATAAGTGAGTTCACAATGTGTGGGGCTGTGCTAAACCTGACCATAAGGCTACTTTGGCCAGAGTTCAAGTAAAAATGTATTGAGACAAGGTAGCATCCCATCAGGGTTATCTCAACATAGTATACTAGCCTATAATATACTGTACAAACCATAACTCATAAAAAACGCTTAATTACTAAGTGCATGCTGATCAGATAGGCTATGCCTATAGAGCTCTTGAAAGACCCAAAGTGCCAGTCAGATATACCTTGAGTCTCAACGTGTCCATTAGTTTACATAGAATTCACAAGAAGTCATTATTTAAGGGGTTATTTTTCAACATTTTCTTTCAGCTAAGGTATAAGCTAGGCCTCTTACACAACATAAATTGTTACTATAGGCTATGCTGGCGACCCAAATAAAATCTCTCTCTCTCCTTTGAATAGAATAGGTGACTGAAAAGGCAGCATGGTAAATAATGAAGTGATAACAATTCAGTAGATAGTACAGTATATTTGATTTCATGATCTCTGAATAAGGTCAATCACCCACACTCTCTTTTTAGGATGGAAATGTGTAGAATGTCTCTCCCTATGCTGTCAGTTCAGTTGCATACTGTACTTGAATCCCAGTTAGAAAGTCGTGGGAAAAAAGGATAAGTAGTAGAATGAAATTATGTCCATTATGCTCCATATGCTTTGAGTAGACTGAATTGGCAGCATGTTCGGGAAGTTGGGATGGACTGATTACAATTCAACAGATTATTTCTGGTCAAAACATGACCTTTTGTTCCGCAATCTTTTTAGGGTGGCATTATTTAATTAAGGATGTACTTCCTTTGGGATTGAAATTCCCAGTTTGTCAGAAATGAGCTAGCAAGCTAACTATCTTGCGTGCAATAATATATATTATATGTAATATCATATATAGCCCACGTTACCTTCACAATTTCCCTGCATTCATCTGCATTAACATACTGATTGCTGTTTTAGCCAAAATGTGCAAAGTAAAGAAGCATCATATGGGTCCCTCTGACTAGACAGACCATAGACGTCTAGAAGTCTTAGAAAATGATGACTGATACTTTAGTGTGATATATGATTCAGTGACCTCTGAATCAGATTAAACACCAAAAGCACTTTCCTAGTGAATAATGCTTCAGATATAATGCTTCAGCTTCCAGTTGCCATCTTGGACGCCATCTTAAAAATGACCCCTTTGCTGGGGTCAGATTTTACTAGATTTTTAATATGGTGTTAAGTACATCTAAAGGTATCATAATCAGTTGAAAATCCATTTTTATCAAATCCATTTGTTGAGGTTAGGTGTTTTTTTTTTTCTTCATATTGACCCGCCTAAAGATTTATTATGACTTATGAGTGCATTCTACTATGTATGAATTCACTACTAGAATATGTTTTATTGTGCTTGAAACATAATGGGGTTCTGAACATTCCTTTTCAAAGACTGAGCATGAACTGTAAACAGTGTTGGACTCATGATTAAACCTGGAAGAAACTTCCTTACAAAACTGCTTTCCTGTCCTGCAAAGCTCCTTAACTAAAACACAGCTTGTTTGTGCATTACATCGGGTTAAATGTCACAATGCTCAGGATCGTGAAAATCATACCACCAGATGACAACTGAACTGTTTCTTTTATAAAGCCTTGAGTTAGTTTCCAAGTGATTAAGTACACCATCAAAAAGAAACCGATCGTAATACAGGCACTGCTGCATCCTGACACCTAAAATGTCCTAGCTAGCATGCCATACTAGGACATTCGTTGGAGCACAGGAAAAACAGGAGAAAAGATCTCCATTCTGAGGTTTTCCAGTGTTGTTATTCTTTGGATTTCTAGTTACAGTAGTTCTACAGGAGGCTGGATAGCTAACGACTGTTTGTCAACTATATGAATTTTGTGGCAATGTATGTATTTTGTGGTGTCTAGAATCCAGTCATAGTGTCATTAGCTGTCTTGTTACTACTAAACACTGTGCTGGTATTCAGGCACACGCCCATGATCATGGGAAACTTTGAAAGATGTATTAATGGAGAGGGACCTTTTACTCCTACCACCAGTTGCTGAGGAGTTGCATCCATTGCTCGTTTAAAGTTATCAGTTTCCGATCTCAAAGAAGGTTCAGGAGTTGTATAAGAGTATTGTCCTCCGTTATAGTAGCAAAAATAACAACCATGTTCACTATTGAACTGTTGTTTTATATTATAAACTACTGAAGCTACTGAATGTGAATTATAGATCAATGTGATGCTGGTTCTGTGTGTCTAGCCGTTGTATTGCATTTTCCTCTTATTCAGCAACAAATGGAGTCAACAATGTTTTCATATTTTGTTTCTCCTTGCCAAATCAAATGTTGTTGTTTTTTCCCTATGTCTTCGGAGCAATAACCTGACATTAAATGGACGATAGCTAACACTTTGAACTAACACATTGATTCAGAGAAATGTTCACTGAACATCTTGAGTGTGGTTCAAGAGCTGTTCAGGTTTGTCTCTCCCAATGAAAGGCATCAATAGAAGCAGACTCTGTCCATTGGAGAGGGCAATTTCCAGGGTAAAGATGCTCCGGCCCTAGGCCTGCTGATCCCTATAAAAGACGAGATGCGTAATTAGAGCTAGCATTTAATAGAAGTGTATCTTTCCGCAGGGGAAAACTGGTGGAAGCAAATTTTTATTTTGATGGTGAAGTGATTCCTTTGTGGGAGAAACATTGAACATTGAAGAGTTAAGGCAGGTGGTACAATTTCATGTTCAGTGACAAAGGGAAGGTCTTGGACCCCAGATAATTAATTGTTGAAGCTTTCAGTTTCATTGATAGAACCTTCTTGCCTGGTGAACTTAAGCTGCGGTGCATTTGGGCTTTTGCCGTATTAGGTGGCCTTTGTCTGTGTATGATATTGCTGTTACAGTTCTGGAAAAAGTAGAGAGAACTGTTTAAATAATGCAGTTAGGACATGTCCTGGGGTAACATGTCTAATAATCTAATTACTAGCATTGTATGGAATCAATGGAATTTTGCAGTTATCAATGGTGGAGGAGATAAAATGTCAACAACTTAGTCATTTTTATCAAGACCCTGAGGGGCAGAAGTACATTTGTGAGCGCAGCATAAACAGTGACTTCGCCAGTCTGCAGAAACCACAGGTTGTGTGTTTATGTTCTATTATTTATCATATCTGAATCTCACCACATAGCCAGCACATTTCTCCACCCTATGCAGTGCCCCCAGCTGAATGGTATCATTCAGTCTTAAATTAAGTTGAATAGAATCAACCAACAGCATTAAAAGGAATCAAAAGGTTCAGGAAATCAGCCAATAATGCAGTACTTAATGCTGATAAGATATCATCAAACAGAGAAGATGCAGTAATTCTACTGCACTTACAAAATACTGAAGCTGTGTGTGCAGCTATAACAAACAACAAATCAAAGGCCTTACAGACAAAATCTGCAAAGGGAAGTGGGTGACATGAAAAAAGCTAGATTTCTCCATTCATGCAACAATATTCAACAATAGTCACAATAAAAAAAAAATATTTTCATATCCTACACAGGCTACACCAGAATATCTAATCAATCATTGTTTTTTATGGTGGCTCAGATGGGTCATACATAATTAACATTTCAGAAAACAAATTACAAAAATGACAAAATCAAAAACATAGTCAAAAACAAAAAATCAAAGATGTTTTGAAACACTTTTACCAGATGTGGCACCAATTACTGATTTTCACTAAATTTAGTGTGCCACCAGAGCATCTCTCTTGTAATACCACTTTGCTCCTTTAGGGCTGTATCAAATACAGTGCAAGTCAAAGTTTTAAGGTGAATGTAATGGTGCGTTCAAATCAACTTGAATCCTACAGAATAAACAAAGCCCCTTTAATGTCTAGAATGTAAAAAGCTGATTAGTGTTTTAACACAGTGTATTCTGTTTGCTGCTCACAGTTAAATACTTGTCAAGTAGTTCCACAACAGCCTCCCCACTTTTCACAGGCTTGCGTTTTTATGCCAAAGTGTTTATTCCCTATGGCCATAAGATATGTTGTTATATAACTTGCAATAAATGTTTTAGAGAGTCATTGTACGCAATCCTTGTATCCTCAAGAGTAGGCTGCTCTTAAAAAGACTACTCATTAGTCAGAGCACCTAGCTAATGAAAAATAAAGCAGAAAAGATTAACAGGCTCAGAATTCTTAGTCAGGGGACAAGGTCTGCCTGAAGAGCTTGGCAATAATCTCACCACACTCGAAGAAGAATATGTTCAATTATTTATTGATTTCATAAATAATACCCCTCAAGCCTATTTCCGTTCTGTGAATTGAGAGGATCCCAGTGAGTTATTTAATATTCGTAGCAGATCCGTCCTGAAACCTCAGACCCTGAGTTCTTGTTCTTCGTCAGTGTGAACCGGCAGAGGCTATGAAGGGGCTCGGTCAAAGAGCCAAGACATGGTCGAACATGCACAGGGACTGCCAGAGACGGACTGGGACAAAAAAATCGGCCCTGGCATATTTGGCCCAAGTGGCCCTCAAATCGGTTGGGGACACCTAATTAAATACAAAATCTTTGCATTACCCTTAAATATGCATATATTTTCAACTATGTGTCGTAGACCACTGAAAGTGAACAAATGAGGCCTCATTGGCTATCACTCTGACTGATCAAAGTTAGCCATGGAGCACATGGTCTCATTTCGGCAACGCCAGGGCAGCCAATAAAGCTTCCCTGTTCTCCAACAATCACGTGTTGATAGCCTAGGACAAAATTATATAGATAAGATAATTCTTTAATTGTCTCCCAAAGCAGAATATATATACTCTTGAGGGAAATTTGGTCTCTGCATTTATCCCAATCCGTGAATTAGTGAAACACACTCAGCACACAGTGAACACACAGTGAGGTAAAGCACACACTAATCCAGGCGCAGTGAGCTGCCTGCAACAACAGCAGCGCTCGGGGAGCAGTGAGGGGTTAGGTGCCTTGCTCAAGGGCACTTCAGCTGTGCCTACTGGTCGGGGTTCGAACTGGCAACCCTCCGGTAACAAGTCCGAAGCGCTAACCAGTAAGCCACGACCACGAAGTCCAAGACAGTGAAGGAAAAAGACTTACAGACAACCCCCCCCTCCCCATATATCATCAGTAAGACGTGCAACAATACACATTCCTTGGGCATGCTCCCCTGCACCATACCTGTTCGAGCACATGAGGGGAAAGAACAACCACTGTGTACATCCATTTATCACAGTAACAGACAGTCTCATCATCCTAGTTCTAATGGGAACTCATTTCTTAAGAATAGTTACATTGTCCTTGTGTAATGTATAAAAACTATATATAAAAAGTAGTCAGTAAAACATCTCTAGTAGTTCTAAAAGTGCCTTGTGCTCTAATGGGGTGGTGCTTATTGTACAATCTAACTGCAGTGGGTAGGAAGGACCGGTGATGTCTCTCCTTAATACACACAGAGTGTAGCAGCCTGTCACTGAAACAGCTGTTCAGTGTTGTCAGTGACATGCATTGGGTGACGCTCATTACCCAGCATAGATGTCAGCTTAGCTACCATCCTGCTCTCTCCCACTATCTCTATTGGGTCCAGCTTGCATCCCAGAACAGCACTAGCAGTTCAGTTAACGAAGACATAAGCCTAGTTTTCAGACACAAGACTCACTCTATCAAGGGAGGCATAATGCATTTATCAAAATTTTTAATATTTGTGAAGAAATGCCTGTTAATGGATAGGCATATATATGGTCTGCTGTCATCCTCAACAGTCCATTTTGGAGTGCCAGCATCCTGGACATCAGGGTCTCCAGAGTTGGTAAGAGTACCATAGTAACAGTTATCTTCACCTTGCAAGATATCCAGAGCTACTGTCAGCGGTTTCAAAACACTGCAGTATTCCTTTAGGAATAGATGTTCACACTCTGTCAGGGCTCTGATGTCCAGTCTAGTACAAAGCTTATTCAAATCTTGGGCCGGGATGTCACTGATACGAGACATGTCATTGTGGTAGGAATTCCACCTTGTAGGGCCACAGTAGAACGGCTTGCCTTTGTCCAAAGAGCAGCACACTTCGCCGTTGCACTCCTGTACACAAATTTTGAGTCACTGTTGGATGACAGCCATTTGTTGATGTCATTGCATGAGATCAAATTGAGAGTATGCAAAGCACACCTAAAATGCGGGGGAAGAGAAAACTGTCCTTCTGTGGTCCCAACCAACTCTTCCATGTCTGTGAAAACTACACCTTGCTCTTCATCCTCCTCTTCGCCAGGCTGAGGGGGGCATACATCTTAAAAGCTTTAACAAAATTCGACCTGTTGTCTGTAACGGCGCCGGTGATCCTATGTGAAAGGCCAAAAGCTGAGTGAATCTGTTCCATTTCAAAGCCTATAACATCATGTGCATGCCTGCCCTTTATTCTTTTGCATGCAATGGCAGCTTTCTCACGATTAAAGTTGCGTGGATTGATCCAGTGCACATTAATCCCAAAAAAGCTTTTGTTATGGCTACTCCATATATCCGCACATATATTGACACATAAGCCTACTGCAAACTCAAGTTTTCTTGAATTCACTCTCCATTTTTAGATAACATTCATCCAGATAGCCTGTGAAAGTTCTATGATCTGACCATAGGGTGCCTGTCTCCTGCTATCGGTATCTTGCTAAGTTGCTACCTCCTGAAGGAAAAATAAAAAGTCCCTCATTGCACTTTTTTTTTTTTTTTTATTATTATTTATTATTATTTAGGTTGTTTCCATCCATGTGCACATGCACAGGGAAACTGCCAGTAAAGGTGCATTACCAAACTATTTTAGAAACCACTTCCCATCTAGCCATGTAACGTCAATGTGTTTCAAATTCCAGTTACATAATGGCCATGCCTGATGGTGCCCATGCAGAGAGCCCTCTCTCTCACACACACACACACACACACACACACACACACACACACACACACACACACACACACACACACACACACACACACGTCCAGACTTCAGTCAATGAGTGGGTGGGTGGGTGGAAGGAGGAGAACAGAGCACTGTTGTATTCCGGACAGCTGGTGAGGTGGCCGGGGAATGCCAAGAAGGAAAATCCTGCCGACTACATTATATTCCCGCTAGCTGGATGAGCCTCTGTTCACCATCCCATGTGCCAATAAAACCATCTGTTGGGACAAAGATGACCATGACCTACACACAGGCGCATCAAAGGAGTACGATCATATACAATGTGATCAAATAGTTTGTGTGTGTGTGTGTGTGTGTGTGATAAGCCTCAGGCCTTAGATGCTTAGAACTAAAAATATGATTGTGTGCTTGTTTCTAGCTGGCCGTTTATAAACTCGGATTAAGAGAGCAAGAAAAGATCAAAAGGAGTAATCAAAATGTATTTCCAACCAGTGGGCTAGTCTTCATTTCCAACCAGTGGGTTGGTCTTAATATCCAACCAGTGGGCTAGCCTTAATTTCCAGTCGTATGGAAATGGATGATGGATTGCTGACATTGTTGTGGTTAGGTTAAGACAGTGTTGGGGAGTACTGAACTACATGTAGATTTAGTCATTCAACTACAAAGTATCTTGCTAGCATACCTGCCAACACTCCCGTTTTACCAGATTTCTCACGTATTTCAAGGTAATCTCCCGGCGCCCTCCGCCTTTTGTTATTTCTCCTGTAATTTCCATGTCCATCAAACTTCAGTTTAAAGATGCAGATCCAGTTGAGTAGGCCTAGCATACTCCAGAACTAGCTGTTGTCAAATTGTTAAGGAAGACATTTAGTGATTACCAGATGACATTTTTGTGTATTGAGTGTTTTTGATCCACAATATAAGTTGTGTCCTGGGAACATAATCTGGAGGTAGGCTGCAGGCAGCAGGCGGATACATAACTGGCATTAGTATCTCGTTGATATGCGTAAAATCAACGACCAAAATGCAGTGTTGCAAGGAGTGTATGAAACTTACACTTTTTGGAAGGCTAGATGTTGGCAGGATTCAAATAATCACTTTTTTACCATTTTTGTATAGTTCACTACTGAAACTAGAAACATATGCATTAAGAAACATGGCCAATTAAAGGAGAGGAATGTTTTTTTTTATTATTATTATTATTTTCCGATTGCTTCTCTGTAATCGAACTCCCTTTGACCAGCCCTGCTCCTTATTCTTTAATCCTAATTGCTGTGGACATGCCCTGTCAGACATTACCACACTCTTGAACGTTAGTGCCTGTATGAAAGAGCGGACATACACACTATGAACCACTGAACATTATACAGCTTCACCAACTCAACTTATGTTTTTTGTGTGTTTTTTGTGCTATGCTTTTAAAGTGTGTGTGTGTGTGTGTGTGAGTGTGAACTATGTGCTCTCTCTACTGCACCAACATAAACACAAATTTAAAAACATTAATTTTATTATTTTGGTTTATATGTCATAATGAAATATGATATATTTTATATGATGATACATGGTCACTTCTTGCACTTTCATTTTTCAGGTAGCTTTAGCCTTTAGTTAGATTGATAAGTATTTCTGTTTCACCTGGTCATTAGACATTGTGACTGTAATTCACATTGGACATTGTCAGCTTCATTAACTTTGTCTGTTATTAGAAAAGAGAACAAACTAGATAATATTCAGATATACCATGGCAATGCTTGGTAATCTGGATGAAATAGTTCTGTGAATGGCCAGTAGATGGAAACATTACCCTTTTTATTTATTTTGCCAATGTCTTATGGCAAAGGAAATGTGTTTCCTCTCCATTCTGGATTGGAAAGTCAAGCTGCACATATTCTACTGTTATATCCACAACTCATGGCACTTGGCGGACTCAGTTACTCAAGTGAAAAAAATCCATGATGCTTTTCTTGTCCTGGCAACCATTAGTGTTCTATCTTTGTTCTATCTTTGTATTTTCATTTTTCCAGGTGTCGACTAGAAGAGAAAATAGATGCCACACCTTTTTCCTCTTGGTCACTTCCTCGGAAAGTCATGCTTGTTTTTTTTTTCCATCTGTGCCTCAGTGCATCTATCTGTGGTATTTTTGTCTTCAGGGGTGTCAGAAATGGGGAATGGGGGAGGGAGAGGGCGTGTTTATTTTATAGATTAATGAGATTCTCAAATGCTGATTGCTGCCTGCTCCCGTTAAACAGCGTGGGGACAGGGAAAAAGGAAAAACATGTTTTATCCAATCTGTAAGTATACAAAGCTTTAGACTGAGCTCCACCCTCCTAAACCTTTACTGCATCCTCATTAGTGTTAATGAACAGGAAATCC
Organism: Alosa sapidissima; assembly: GCF_018492685.1. Taxonomy (NCBI): domain Eukaryota; kingdom Metazoa; phylum Chordata; class Actinopteri; order Clupeiformes; family Clupeidae; genus Alosa; species Alosa sapidissima. The sequence continues at coordinate 12,248,580 of NC_055957.1, forward strand.
AATTATAATCAAATAATGGATAGTGATCAAATGTGTTATCTTTAATGGGTGGGCGTAATCTATGTACTAATGTGGCCAAAGCCTTCACTAGACAATATGACTAGATAGATTGATAGATAGATGCTTTATTGACCTCAAGGGAAAAGTAGTATGTTGGTGCGCACATCCAAGGCAGGTGCTGGACAAAAAGTGCTAGGCTATCAAAGAGTGGATTGTCCGCACACATGCTCCCATCAGGAATTTTTATTGATTTTCACCCGTGTGTAACGTTTCGAGCTAAACGCTCTTCATCAGACTTGAATATCAGACAGACAGTCGCCATATTTAAACAAGTACAAAAGGTCACATGACCCATCAGAGTGATATATTTAAATAGATTTACAAAACACTTATATACATATATACACAACGTCATAATATCTACAAAAAACATGCACTTATAGAAAAACATTTATATACTATACTTTGTAAAAACAATTTTTTTAAAGAGTACAAGCTTCCACCCTATCAGAGTACTTGGCTGTGTATCAGGCCGCATTAGGCCGTCATAATAAGTAAACATGATATTGGCGTCTATTCAGTCTACAGGTTACTAATCATACATTTCTATAAAGGAGACTACATTCACATTTCGAAAATATAACCATATCCAAAGAGCACACCGTCGAGTCGAGACACAACATCACAAAATCAGTTACAGGAAAGGCCTAATACTGAAGTCTTCATTTAAACCTTTAGGTGCCATTGTATCCAGTGTGTAAATCCAGTACAGTTCACGTTTAAGAAGTAGTCAATAAGTGAGAGTGTCAATAAGAGTAAGTAAGAGTGTCAATATGCCCCCCCTCCGGGGACTCTTAATAGATTCTATTCCGATGTATTTTAGAGAAGCCACATTATGTCTAGCCTCTTTGAAGTGAACTGCCACTGAACTTTTCATATCCTGATTGCGAATTGCGGATCTGTGTTCTGTTATCCTGGTTTTGAGTGCTCTTGTGGTTTTACCCACATAGGCCAATCCACAGGGGCAAAACAGCATATATATTACATTTTTTGTTTGACACGAGATGATGCCCTTAATTTTGTACTTTTCTCCTGTGTGGGGGTGATTGAATGTGTGTGTTTTGTATGTGAAGTTGCATTGTTGACAATTTCCACATTTATAGTTTCCCGATTGGACATTGCTGAGAAAGTGTGTAGGGGGAGGAGGTGGTAAGTCCGCCCTAACAAGCATGTTGCGGAGGTTTGGCTGTCTCTTATAGACAACACGTGGTGATCCTTGAAAGATCTGTCTCAGTGTCGGGTCTGTATCCACAATATGCCAATGTTTTTTAATAGTCCGTTCGATATCTTTGGCGATGGGAGAGAACTGGACACAGCAAGTAATCCTAGGCACTTGATTCTGGGCTCTTTTCCTGCTCAGACTCTCGGATTGGGACATTTTATCAAATCTTAGAGGCTTCTGTGATCCAGTGTTCTTTGTATCCCCTTGTTCTGAATCAATCTTTTAGTATGGTAGATTGGATCTGGTAGTCCTCATCTGAACTACAAATTCTCCTGATTCTATTGAACTGTGATATGGGGAGGTTTTTCTTAAGAGACGTTGGGTGATATGACTCCCCATGAAGTAAAGAGTTTCTATCAGTGCTCTTACAATACAGATCAGTTTTTAGAGTATTTCCTTCCCTTATTACTAAGATGTCCAAAAAGTTCATTTTTGACTCATCCACAGACATGGTGAAATTTAGATGTTGATTACTTTCACACATGTATTTATGAAATTCTTTTAGTTGGGTCTCATCCCCTTCCCATATGAAAAATATATCGTCCAGGTACCATATTCCAATAGGATATGTTCTGTATGTAGGGATTCTTTTGTGTGTCGAAGATCACCTCTGATTTGAACAGTCCCACGTAGAGAGATGCAAAGCTGGGGGACATTTTAGATCCCATCGTCACACCAGAGATCTGGACATAGAAATCAGTGCCAAATAAGAAATAGTTATATGTTAGGACACACTCAATCAGATCAAGAAGGCATTCAAAGTCAAAGTCAAAGTCAAAGTCAGCTTTATTGTCAATTTCTTCACATGTTCCAGACATACAAAGAGATCGAAATTACGTTTCTCACTATCCCACGGTGAAGACTAGACATATTTTACCAATTTAGGTCCACAGACAAACATAACATTCAAGTAAACAAAAAAGTAAGTAAATAAGTAAATAAGAGGGCACATATAATAATGAAAAAATAAGAGCAGCAAAATTTGGTTGAAATTGTGCATAGACAGTCAATAAAATACTAGTGCAAAGTCAGGCCAATAAAAGGCTTGGGTAGTTCTGTTTGACCTAAGTAAGAAAGAAAGTGGCATAGTGGTGCAAGTTATGTAAGAGCAGCAGAAGTGTTGTGTTTTCAGGACAACACCAAGTTGTAAAGTGTACAAGTGTGCAAGTGTGCAAGTGTGCAAGTGGAGTAGTGCAGGCGGCCATTTTGGGTCCAATGTCCAGGATGTTATGTAGCTGAGGGTGGAGGGGGGAGAGGAGGGAGAGAGTTCAGCATCCTTACAGCTTGGTGTATGAAGCTGTTGGTGAGTCTGGTAGTGCGGGAGCGCAGGCTTCTGTACCTCTTCCCAGAGGGCAGTAGATCAAACAGATTGTGAGCGGGGTGACTTGCATCACTCACAATTTTGGTCGCCTTGCGGGTGAGGTGGGTGGTGTAAATGTCCTTCAGGGAGGGGAGTGAAGCACCAATAATCCTTCCAGCTGTGTTCACTATGCGCTGCAGGGCTTTCCTGTTGTATTCAGTGCAGCTTCCGCCCCACACAGCGATACAGCTGGAGAGGATGCTCTCAATGGTGCCTCGGTAGAATGTGGTCATGATGGCTGGTGGAGCACTTGCTCGCCTGAGTTTCCGCAGGAAGTACAGGCGGCGCTGAGCTCTCTTCGCCAGTGATGCAGTGTTGGTGGTCCAGGAGAGGTCTTCACTGATGTGCACCCCCAGGAATTTGGTGCTGCTCGCTCTCTCCACCACAGCACCGTCGATGGTCAGTGGCAGGTGTTGGGTGTGACCTCTCCGGAAGTCAACAACAATCTCTTTGGTCTTGCTGACGTTCAGCAGGAGGTTGTTTTTGGGCTATTGATAGACCTTTTTTCCAAGAAAAAATGTGTAGCCTGTAAGCCACCCTGGAAGGGGACATTTGTGTACACACAAGATTCAATGTCCATTGTTACCAGGAATTGTTGGGAATTTTTCAATTTTACAGACTGGATCATTTTGATAAAGTCCATGCAATCTTTCACATATGAAGGGAGTGAGACGACCAAAGATTGTAAAGTATGGTCTACAAATGATGAGATTTTTTCAGTCAGGGAGCCAATAGCCGCAACAATGGGGCGTCCAGGTGGTGTATCTGTAAATACTTTATGGATTTTAGGGAGAGTGTAGAAGACTGGAGTAATAGGGTAATTCACCTTCATGTATGCATGTTCATGTTTGTTTATGTCCCATCTCCATTTGTTGGTTTAATTTCTCATGCAGCTGGTTCCTGAATTTCAAGGTAGGGTCAGATTCCAATTTCCTTTCAGCTGGTTCTGTATTTCCCTCACGTAACAATCACGGTTTAAGATCACAATAGCCCCGCCTTTATCTGCACTTTGAATAATCAAATCTTTATCCTCTTGTAACGTCCTCAATTCTTGCCTTTGAATTCTAGTTAAGTTATTTCTAACTTTATAATCTGTTTTGTTGCGTGTTGCAGTCGTTAAGTCATGTTCAACCAATCTGCAAAATGTATCCAGAGAAGGGTTTCTATGTTTTGGAGGTATAAAGTAGGATTTACCTCTGAATCGAGTCCTTGATTGCATTGATGTGTGTTCAGGTTCATCTTGGGATGATTCTGAGGATCCCGTAGTACCAACAGATGATGTAGGCTGTAGCATTGACGTCGATATATCCACCTCCACCTGGAGGGCGGTAACATCCTTAGAACCAGTGGGCCTACTAGAGCCAGCGTTGTCATAGGTTAAAGTAGGCCTAGATGTGTTGCCATTAAAGAATTCCTTAAGCCTCAGGTTACGAAAAAATCGTTGTATGTCTATGTAGGTGTTAAAGTCATTGCATTGAGTTGTCGGAACAAAAGACAGGCCTTTTGAAAGGACTGAACTACAAGTATCTGAAATGGGCTTACCCGATAAGTTGATCACGTTCAACTCCTGTGTAGGCTCCAAGTTGCATATCGACTTCTTCAAGGGTCTTTTGCCGCGTCGACATTTCTTTTTGCCATGTTTTCTTTGTAATTTTGTTTCGGGGTCCTTGACCTCAAGGGAAATTTTAGGCATCCAGTAGCTTATACAACCATAACACAACAAACACACATACACACATACTGTATATCTCACACACATAAAAATCACTCACAGAAATGTAAAAATGAAAGAGCATGTGAGGTGAATACAAAGGTCTGGTATGGACTGACCATGTGATGCAAAACTGGCTTAGATAGGCTGCAATTTATAGATTTAAATTGTCCAAATATCTCTAATATATGCAATACAGAACAATATGGTCCCATACAAATTATGCTTTGTCTGTGATGCAGCTCAATGCTGCCTTCCATTTACACTGACACAGATGCACTGTCACACCACTGGCAGCAATACCTAAAAGGCTGGTATTGACAGTGCTGGTATTATCAGTTGTCAGACAGGACTTTTATTTAGGTGCCCATTTCAGGGATGGAAGCACAATTACAAATGTTTGGCTGTTAAGTAACATTTGTGTGTGTGTGTGTGTGTGTTTGTGTTTTGCACATAAAGTGGTACATATGTTGGCTCCCTGGCGATGAATTGCATTGTAGGGTGCACTCTCATACGAAGAGTAGCTTACAACTACTGATGCCAACTATTCTGATTGAGTTGGCCTCAGATGACACAGAGGATGACTTGGACTCTAACAGAGTGCAGTCCTAAATGGACATATCATTCACCTTGCATGATGTGCTGCTCATCTCTGAAAGCATTCACAGCCTTTACAGATGCACTGTTATGGCTGGAGGGCACCTTCATATTTTCACAACATCAATCAAACCAAAGCAGAGTAAGATTTCCTCCATTGTTTCAGACCACACTCCTGTTGTCACTCCTATTGAGATAGGCTGGGGTCTATTTCCTGCCCAGTCCAGTAAATCACAGGTCGTTTCTGTTATGGGCAGCAAGATACCCAAACAAGGAGAAGGCAGTGAGACTATCACACAGGTTCACCAGACTGACAAAGGTAGTTGCTTTCTCTGAAGCTAGCCTCTCGGCACACCACGTGGGTGTCAGAGGCCGCTTCTGTTTAGACCAGATATGCCACAAGCAGGAAGATTACTTTTTAAAATCAAGGTTTTTTATGTCACTTAGAACACCCTCCACATTAATTGGCGCCCCTGGTAAAGTTAAGTAAAAAGAGGCATAAAATAAATCTTTTGGCAGTTTAACTTGGTCTCGCAATGAAATCAATGAGGGAAAACCCAACCTTGAAATGAAACTAATTTAACGTAGGATGCCTATGAACATTCAAGCAGTAATCTATGGCCTGTTTCAATAAGGTATTGAAATCAAGGTGACAGAGATCAAATGCCAAAGTTATTCTTCAATATGGAAAGGACAACATAATGCACAATTCAAATAACCTTATTAGCACAATGTCCACTATGTTGTTGCACAACCAATGCAGGTCATCACCTACCCCATGTACCGTAATTTCCCAACTATGTTTATACATTGACTTTACAAATGTCTTCAGCTATGAGGTTAATACACGGGGTCAGTTAATGTTAGTATTAATATGGTTTTGTGTTTTTAATTTGCATAAAACACTGTAATGCGGTTTATACAGAATGCGGCTAATACACAGGAAATTACTGTATGCTAATACTGAATGTTTAAAGGTATACTGTGTAGGTTTAGGTATTTAGGAGTTTAGAGCTCCCTCTGGAGTCGCGATGTATTTATTTTGGCGAGTTTTGGCGGCGTGCCACTCTTGGAAGTTGCATGGCTGGTTTTCTCGGGACTCGCTACGTCTATGCTGTATATCTATGCTAGGTGAACGATTTGCCTATTACAAGTTAATTTACCATCAAATTGGCTTCATAAAAGTGTAAATCTTGCATAGTATGCCTTTAACCCTGACTGATGGACATCATGTATGGATTTATCAGCTCCTTTCTCTGCACCCTTCCCTCCTACTCCACTTTCTATCCAATACCTGCCCAAGGTTTCTTGAACCTGACCTAGGTGAGAAAAAAACTTAGCCTGTGTTCTGCGAGACAACTGCATGCAATGGCAAGTACATTTGCAATACTTGCAGTAGCTTCTAGACGATTCTCAAGTGACCTTGACAAATTAGCTTTTTTTAAATAATACATTTTATCTCATAAATTTGTCACCTGGAGAGGTGCAAAAAACCTCACCTGGCCTCTGTCCAGTATTCCATGTTATCCCCTTAGTGAGCACACACACACAGTTTCTGTCTAACGCTTCTCTGTGTCCCCTACATAACTTAACATCGAAGCAGCATCACCAGCATCATGTTGCTGACATTCTGCACATGGGCCTTGAAATGACCATTCCTAGAATTCTTTAGTTTTTATTTGCAGTTAGTTTGGGGCTTGGTCTCTCTCCTTGAGCCTCTCAGCCAATGATAAATACTTCTGTTGGTTTTAATTGAGCAGCAAATCTAAAAAACATCTATGACATCCAGGTCTTTATATCTAAAAGTACATTAAACAAGTGAGTCGATTGGTCCAATGTCATCAGAAGACACAGCTGAGTGTTATCAGCATATCAGTGGAAATGCCACACGCCCTGATGACACTGTCCCTGGGTCAGTGTGCAAAATAAAAAGGAACAAGTTAAAGCTGCAGTTGGCAAGTCTGACAGATTGCCAAAATTTTGAATGTTTACAACTCTCATGCCCCTCCCCCACTACCACCAATAACAGGCTCTAGGTGGAGGTAGAAGTGCGTTTTTTTTTCTAAAACCGGCTGATTTATGTTGTTCTGTAGGAGCCAGAGGCGATCTAAGACTACAGGGGAAGCTCAGCCTCCTCTAAAATATCACGGATGATCCATCAAAAAACCCATAGATGCTCGGCTTCACTGGGGGCACTTACAGAGTGGGCTGATCTCAGTGCAGAAAAGCTACACCTTTATTGGACAAGCGCCACAAAATCGTCATTTCCAGGGAAGCCCGGCGTCTCTGGGAGTGATGGCCTGGACGCCGAGCTTCTGTATGATGATTGGAGGAATCGTCAAAGAGGCTGGACTCTTTTTGATTGACAGCATATGTCGCGATCTGACAGGAAGTGGTTCAAGTTCAAGGGATTCGTTAACGTTAGTGTTGACAGGTGAAGCAAGAGGCAAGGCAAATTGCAGCTCAAATTCTCATAATGTGGGAGCAATACAGTCTGTTTCTATTTGTCTTTGTAAATAGCATACTGTAAATAAAACCGTAATGTGGAGTTACAGAGTTTGTGACTTGCTTTTGTTTCTGTTGTGTATTTAGGCTAAGTTAGGTAGCGCGCTATATAACGGTGCAGGCTAGGCTACATGATGATGCCATGCCAACAACTCTATAGCCTACTGTTTGTTTGGCCTATTCTGGGTTTTGGGATATTTTTTGCCCTCAAAGAACAATATAGCACCTTAATAATATTAATTTAATAATTTACCAGTTTTATCAGAGCTTCCCCTGTTCCAAAGAGCAGCAATCGCCACTGGTCGGAGCATAGTGTGGGTTTCAGTGAATATGATCAAAAAAATCTTGCCAACTGCAGCTTTAAATGTGAACTTATTGGGCTATACGGGTGTGGATGCCTTGACCACCAAACCCACCTCTGGGCCACTCAGGTTTGCACATCACCGTGGCTTAGAGATCACTGATGCCAAAAAAAATGGGAGAGCTGACCCTTTGGCAGCATATGTCTCCCTCAACTCTGCTTTCATAACATTCAGAGCTGTTTTAAATGAATTTGTAGTGGATCATGTGTGATCGTCCTTTACAAATCTGTACTGCAGTTACTACGCTGTACATCTCTGCTGTTTTTACAACTCCTAAACTGCCTAAACCTAACCTAAAAGGCTAATGCAACACCTAAACCTGCTTAAAAGGCTAATGCATTTACAAAATATAATGCACTCACAACTGTCAACAGTATCTTATGGAGAATGCTTATGTAGTTATTGTCTAGCCTTTGCAGTGGAGAAGCAAATCATTATACTGCTTTCTGCATAGCTTTTTTGGACTGCAAAATTATCAAGGGTCCTCGAGTCGAAAATATCCAGCCATTCCCCTGGTGTTCCATAATCTTAACAATCTTTCTGAACAATTGGTGCAGCATCAGCACTATCTTGGGATGTTCTGCCTTTGAAAGTAGGGATTTGTGTTCATTTGAAATCTGCATATGCTGTCAGAACAAATTAGATACTGTCAATGTTATACACTTGGTAAGCCTCTTTTATCCACAGGCGTCTCTAAGGAGTGCAGTCTTATTTACAGGCTCCTCTACAACACCCTCTAAAACATTAGGTCATTTCTGTGGTGTGTCATCAGACTGCAAGGCATTTGGTGACCTAACAACTTAACTACTGAAGCCAAAAGCAGCTAAATGTGCATGTTGTGAATAAAAAACACCATAGAATATAAAATAATCTATACAAGTAGTGGTAAATTATTTCAAAGTATCTACAGTAAAATGTTAAAAAAAAATATTTCTCACCCTGATAGGAATTCAACAGTCCAGTTCTGCCAAAAGTGAAGTATTATATTACAGTATGATGTATTAATGTCATCTCATTTCTAGATTGAGAAAACCAAGCATTGCTCTCCTGAAGATTACTTTGAGTGGTAATTTGCAATCATGCTATGAAACAACAAACAACACATAACATCAAAGGATGATTTAAACTCGATGCAACAATTCTGAAAATATTCTTTCATCATGCAACTAGTTTTGGTATCATCTCAAAATGTATTTTGAAGAACAGACAGGCTGTGAAGAACAGACAGGCTAAATACATGTGTCATTCCCACCTGCCGTCCAGGATATGAAGTAAAAATGATTCATTAAGCTTGTTTGCATAAAGAGAGCAGTTTGTCTTCAGGACAGTCGTACTGTAATTATGGCAAAGAATAAGATCAGATAGTCTAATTACGGTCACCACACTACACATACAGTAGGTTTGACCACACAACAATAAAACACATGTATGAATGAATACTAAGATTCACTGCATTACTGAAGTTATTGTTAGCTATTGTATGTGTGTTCACTATGTTGACTCAGTTGTCTTTTAGAGTGCCTCTCCAAATGTTTGTGTTGTAGGGGTCTCAGTGTCTGACCTTGAACTCCATTAGTCACTGGAATCTGCAGCCCTTCTGAGGCGCATGGCCTCTGCAAAATGGGTGTAGTGTAGGAAAACCAGTAGGTGTCTCTTTTCTCCTCTCAAGCCTTGGCTCTCTTTAATACTGGGTCAGTTGCATTTGAAATCCAGGATGACACAATACAGTCTAGAGTTATAGGCACAATACAAAAGCCATACAGCTTTGGTCTGTATATTTACACATTTTCCTTATTTCACTTCTGCATCTCGACTTTGTAGATTTCAACCTGCTAAGAACAACTTGGTCGTTTCAGTGTATTTGGTGAGACTTGGTTTTTATTATTATTATTGTTTGACTTGGAAGACTCAAAGATATAAAAAGGCTCACACAGAGATGTTTTTCATAGTGAGTGAGCAGTGATATTGGGAAAGTCAATTGAATTTCTCATGCTTTCAGAATCATTTTTGTACTGACACAAATAGGCCTACAGTACTTCCTGCACCTGCAATATTTATGTATTTGTCAAACACTTTTGTATCTACGTAAGTCAATAAAATCTATTAATCTGCTAATCAATACCCTTATTGTCCAGCCTCATAACTAAGCTTTCATTTTGACCAGACATAGTGCGAGGGGGTAAGTGTAGGAAGTTATATAAAACAGCTGAATGGAAAAACAAAGGCAAAAATAAAAAAAAATCTGCACACTAGATCTAATCAACTAAAATCTGAATAGATGTCACTGGGTCATCAGGTACATTTCTGGTCAAACAGGCTTTATAGTATGAGTTATGATTGCACAATGTATTTCTTTTAGGGTGAAAACTAGTCCTATCAGTGTTTTGTCGCACAGTGAAACATATTATCGTCTACACCGTTTTGAGTGAAGGGATATGATCAGCAATCATGACAATAACAATTGCAGTGTGAGCATTGATAAAAGAAAGTGTTCTGTTGTGATATAACCTTAGTTCATGTAAATCTGACAGTAGCCTACTAATGAAAGATTCAGCCATGCCCTGAAATAACAAATGCTGTTTTATAAGCAATTGGCTCCCTATAGTAGCCAGAATTAAATTTAAATCTCTCACTTTGGCCTATAGGACACTGACTGGATCTGCTCCTAGTTATTTTAATTCAATAATCAAGCCTTACATCCCCAACCGCCCACTGCGGTCTTCTGATGAGCGTCTGTTATGTCGACCAGTCATAAAAACTAGGACTAATTCAAGACTCTATTCCTCAGTGGTTCCATGTTGGTGGAATGAGTTGCCCAGTGCTCTCCGTTCCTGTGGTAGTTTTTGGTCGTTTAAGAGGGGACTAAAGACATTCCTGTTCAACATGTACTTAGTTGTTTAAGCGCTTATGTGTTATGGTTTGTATAATATTGTTTTATTTTCATTAGGCTGTTGATTAATTTGACATTATTGTTTATTATTGATATTCTCCTTAATGTAGTCTTACCATGTCATTGTTTTTATATTATTGATTGAATCGACATTATTGTTTTATTATTGCTTTTCCCCTCATTTTCATTGCTTATTTTATTAGGCTATTGATTGAATTAATATTGTTGTGTATTATTACTATTCTCCTTATTATATTTGACCAACATTCTAATCTGTTCCCTGTTCAATTTTAAATATTATGTTGTTTTGTATTTATGTGTCGCTTTGGACAAAGGCGTCTGCCAAATCCAACCATAACCATAACATAACCTGTTTATAAGGGTTAATGATGCTAGGTAGACCTCTCAACATTGAATAGAATTTTGGAAGCATCTGTACCAAACAGAAGTCATGGACATAGCGCATTCAAAAACACACTGCTGCCTAGGAAAATGTTTATAGTTTATATAGTTAAATTATAGTAGGCCTAACCCCGGAGAACTGCTTATCAAGTCGATAAAGTTGACACAAATTAAAGTATTTGGTTGCATAATCATTGGGTATCACATAGTGATGTGCACGTTGCATCTTTTCTCCATCACAGATATCCAATCGAACTACACCCTCCCCCCCAACTGATACCCAATTACGTGATGTGTGACGTTGCAGCATGCGGAGGAGGGGACCGGGGAGGGACCACTAAGACCAAGAGGGATTCAAACGCGTTTTGATTTTAATGCAGAAACATTGCATCCAGTCAATGGGACCAACGCGTGCTGCATTAGCTGGACTCATTGTCTGCTTCTGGAAGGAAGCAGCTGAAAATATTTAAATTGATCAGGAAATAGATCGGATAGCTCAGAAAGGAGTGTCCATTTGACAGACATTTTGCCTAGCTAACCACTGTAAACAGCAGGACACGGCTAAAGACCCCATTGTAGTGGGGAAAATGGTCCAAAATCACGCCTTGATAATATGAGGTAGAACCGCGGTTTTGTTGCAGTCGGAGACTGAGTATTGATGCATCAAAGGACCTCCTCGATTGTAGATCAGTGAATACCGGACTTCTTTCTTCTTTCTCGACTTTCAGTGTTGCTGAAAATCTCAGCGGGTAAAATCTTTGATTCCGAAGAGTTCCTTGTTCACAGCGCGATGAATTTCCAGTCGAGTGTCCCTGTATCCGTGTCGGTCTCCGGTATCTCCCAGCAGTCGCAACCGGCCATGCCCACCCCAGGCACCGTCCCAGCGCCTGTTCCAGTACCGGTGCCCCAGTCCGTTCCACCCCAGTTCGGATCCGGATCGTCTGCAAGCTCAGGGGCGGGTCAGTTTGGCTCGGGAACCGTATCAGGCCCAGCTGCCCAATCTGGCCCGTCTGGCTCCCAGTTTGTCCTGTCCAACTCCGCAGCCATAAGGGCAGAAATCCATAGGTTCGAGTCCGTCCACCCGAACATTTATGCAATTTACGACTTGATCGAGCGCATAGATGACCTGGCCCTTCAGAATCAGATCCGAGAGCACGTTATCTCCATTGAAGGTAAGCATGGAAAATTTCCTGGCATCAGTTGCGCATGTAATTGGTGTCAGTCGATAGTAATTGTAGGCTTAAAGACAATAGTAACAGTGGCATGGCAGGCCACATCATTTGAAGAAACACAGCAAACCTATAGCCTAGTGATTACAGAAAAGTAGGCTACAAGGAGTGGCGTGCTGCATGTGTAGGCTACTACCACATTTGATTTATTTACCCAAGGCTGCTTTGTTTCCAAATATTGTAGCGAACATTGATTTGTACACAACAGACATTTTCCTGACATGTTGTTATTATAGCCGTACCCACTATCTGAAGTCAATGCTATAAAATGTAGTAAGGATATGCTATAAGAATGATTCAGACGATTTGGAAACCTATAGGCTTGCATGAATGAAATCTTCCATTGGTTGGGAAGTTCATGGCAAAACACGTAGTGGGAAATGGTGTCAGCTTTCACTTTAGCAGGCTATCACTGGTGTCTAAACAGAAACCCAGCTGCCATAGCGTAGGCTATATCTGCTGGCATCATATACTGGAAACTGTATTTGCTGAGATCCTGTTGTACTGGCTTGTACTGTTAGCCAGTTAGTCCTCCACATTTTAATAACGTGGGCAAATGGCATGTCTGATATTGTGGAGGTGTAGAAGGTGGGAGAGAATGTTTGACTAGAGTACCTAAGCTCACAAAAAAAAACACATCCAGAAGGCGCAGTTGTTTTACACCCGAAACAATCAACTGAAATAGTTATGATCTCATATTATAGGGTGTAATAGTGTATCGACGTTGAGGTGTCGTACTGTGCTGAAGAGCAGCCTACAGTGACGTTTGGGATCCAGTCAAAGCCCCTAAACCGTGGTTATTAGAATCCACCCATGAAAGTGTTCATCCAAAACTAACTTATTGTAACAATTTTGTGTGAAATGCTGCAGTTTGAAGATATAGTTGAAGATCTGCATCATATGACTTTCAGTCAAAGCAGTAAGCCAAGCCAAGAGCTGTAGTTATCAATGTGCTTCAAATTCACCAGTGATTACTGGTTTCCATTGTAGTTACAGTGAATTGTGACCATATACCGTAATGGCACTGCACTTCAACAAATAGTGTTTGAGACGTTTCAGTGTCAAACTATATTCCAGTGTTGGCATTCTCAAGTCTGTCATTCTGTTGAACACAAAGAAAGACAGAAGGCAAAATATGGTACAGTGTGTTTTGGAGGTGGAATAATCTTGCTGATCTTATAAGCTTTTTAAAATGCCTAACTTGTCTCCAACTCTAATTTGGAGATAAAGAAATCTCTAAAAATCTGATCCGATCAGATTTAAGCCATTGTTGGCAAGAGTGCCTTAATCCATTAAGATACAAGCATGGTGGAAGCTGTAAGGGGTAGGCTAAATATCTCCCTTTTAAAATTCAGATATTTTGCATACAACCTCAGACAAATAAGTTGATTAGAGGGATTGATAGGGTCTTTCATGTGAGGGATTGACTCCTCAAGTATTCACATATTGTTCATATTGTGTTGGATTTCAATCATGAACTCATAGATTCCTGACCAGGCCTCTTTTGTTTTGTTGAGTTTTACATGATGGGCCACATTGCTCTGAGTGATTCTGGCTCTCCTTCAGGTTCTTTTGCTTGTAGTTCCACTCCAAACATAAATGTCTGTCAGACTTCATTTTTCAAGTGTGGCTGCATTCTGACCCTTCCCTCTTGTATGGCCTTGTCTGCAATTGTTTAGTATAGCTTGGCAGATTTGTTTTGGGAAGACAAAATCCAGGTTCTCGTAATTGGTCTATTGTGTGCTAGCAGTTCATCGGTGTACAGTAGGCAGAAGGATGGTACAAGATTAGATTTGGAGATAATTAGGCCTAGAGACTACTTGGTAAAAGCAGAGGCTTTTACAGTGACAGTGAAATTACATTTACAGTGGCAGTGAAATTACCATTGGGCATGGGTTTAATTTGAATAGCACCATAAGTGTGAACCTTTTGGTTCAAGTTGACCGTTTGGGCGGCTATGTCTCCATTTGCATTGCATATCTGTGGCTGTTTCAGATTGCCCTCATGATATAACTGCAAAGGCGACTTTCCAGTTTCTTCCTGCATCACCTTTTATCACTGAACATCACTGGATTTCCACATTAACCTACATTTCACAAATGAATGTTGACAATGTTGCTACGGCCTTTACACATCATATGTTGATATTGGCCATTGGTCTGGTTTGCAACTTCACTAGTGAATTGTTATATTGTTGGCTGAATGGACATTATTAGGGATGTAACGATTACCGATATAATGGTAAACCGCGATAAAAATGTTGACGATAATAATTACCGTTTTCATTTCAAACATCATGATTATCACTGTTGATTACATTCCACTCACGTTATCAGGAGAATACAGTAGCCTAAAGTTTTATTTTGAACGCTTACTTTGGTCTCACTCATTGCATCCAAATAACAGAAATAGCAAACTCCAAGTTATGGTAGCGTAAGTTAAGCTATAAGCACATGGCCAATTAAACATGAAGAAAAAAAACGGGACACTTTTTGAAACTATTTCAACTTGTGTAGGCCTATCAGTGCTTTCTGAATATATTGAACACACTTTTTGAAATACCGTGATAATACCGAAAACCGTGATAATTTTGGTCACTATAACCGTGAGGTTAAATTTTCATCCCTAGACATTATTAACTTTAGTTATCAGATACAATGGTTACACAGTGTTTTTGACATTTGGTTGCAAATATAGTGAAAAAAAACAGATTGTGAACGCAAATTAATTTGCATGTTCCACATGGATTAGAATTGCCTGTGATTTGTGGGGAAATATTAATTGTGCTCTTAGAGAATGGGGTGGTGAGCCGCAGGTGCTGGTAGGCTTGATCACTTGGTAAATAATTCAGTTGAAGTGGATCTGGTGTCAGAGTAATCTTCAACCGCACTGCTGGAGCACGTTCAACAGGTCAGACACACACACACACGCACATACTGATGCATACTGGCTCCAGGCCCAAATCCAGCCTATACAAATCATTATTGAAAGAAATGTGATTGAAGATCTCATTTATCAATTTCCATAAAGGCAATTCATGGATTTAGTCATAGTTTGCTATTCATCAAGAAGAAATATTTCTCGGAATGAAGGAACTATTATTACGTGATCACCATGACTACGACATAATAACTGTATAATAGACTGTAACATATCTCCTTTCTGAGGATCGTTTCTACTGGCTGTAGAAAGTCACACACAAGTGTCTGTCCTGTACAGATGATCATGTGACGATAAATGCTGTTATGGAGAGTTACGATAGTGGGTTGTTGTTCATTTGTAAGGACTGTTTGAAGCTATGGTAATTGTTCTTATCAGTTGATTGCTTCCTGTTTCTATTGAACAAGCAAATGGCTCCTGTGTCCTTTGCTGAGGAATTGGTTCAGGCTTTCCTGTCTTATCATGGTCAATTAAACATTTGGCTTGAGTGATTGGATAATTCGGAAAGCGGTTATGGGCAACTTGTTGCTTTAATGTAAAAGGTTCTTTTCCACTATTTCATCTCAGTTAAATTTCACAGCTGGTGTCATAAAAACATAGCAACATGTTTTTAGCTAGACATTTTGAAATGTGCATAACACTAAAACATTATCCTGTCCTGGTGTATGAGGATGTTCTTTGACATTTGATATATTTTTTTTCCCTGGCCTGCATATTTATATAGATCATCTTTGTGTTGAAAATACAAAAATTCAAGAAAATGTAAATAATCTACACTTTTTGGTTGTAGATTATGTCTTACAAAACAAAACCATCAAGATAAAGTATGGTGTGAACATATACATACCAGTCTACTGTCAATTCTTTGGTGGTAGGAAGCTGTTTCTGGAATGATTTTACAGAATCTAGCCATAGTTAAACAGGAAGTCTTATGTCCAACTTCATGTCCACAGCTGGACTGCAAATTTTGCATCAATTGTATATTATTGCTGTCTGCTTGTTGCTAAGGAACCAGTGAGTTGTTAAAGACCACTAAGAAGTGGAAAACACTAAAAAAATAACCTTAGAAAATGTATATGTACACACCTTGGTTTCTCTGCCTCTGTTTTAAAATCTGTTGTTGCAAGAATAGTCTCTAATTTTTTACATTGTGCTTTATTTGCAAGCTATTAAAGATGGGGCATGCCTGTCTTATTCCTCATTTGAAATGGAGACATGAATTTCCCAAGGAGCAGGTACAAACACTGCTCAAATGTAATTTGGGTTCACTCTTAACACTGCCACACTCACCTTTTGAAGCAAGGCAAGTCTGATCGCAAAATTGGCTATGCTCCCTTTGGGTGATTTCAACACAAATTGGTCTTTCTCTCTCACACACACACACACACACGCATCTCTCATCTCTCATCACCCATCTCCCTGCCGCACAAGTGTCAGTGGAGCTTGTTAAGCTCAGGTACGTTTAGCAAGAATAGCCTCCATACAGTATATACTAATGCCCTTTGTGGTCACTTGGAGATTGCAATGTAGTTAATGCGGTGACTAATGCACTTGTTGTGTTACACATCCTATGCAATCAGAAAAGAGAGAGGTCAAATATTGTGAGAGGGTTTGTCTCTATTTGGTCTGCTGATCACGTTGTGCATTAATAAGGTTGAATTTGAATGATTTAAAGTCAGCAAGATTCACTCATGCATGCATGCATTTTTCGCCTACTGTTTATTTCTTCCCTAACAAAGAGCCTTTTTTTTTTTTTTGGAGTCTGCTTTGATTTCGACAAGGGGAAGGCCATTTTCAAACCTGCAACAAGTAGGGGACAGCAGTGGAAAGGCTTTTAGGGAAACTGTGGCACTGCAGACCTAGATCTCTGAACTGCTCATGTAATCTAATGTAATAACGGTTTATTTTTAGCTAAATTGTTCTAGCAGGAGAGCGTGTTCCATTTTACATGGCTGTCAGTCTTGGGCATATCTGAGACCATTTTAAAAGTTTCCGGATGTCTCTCAGGGTGTTTTTTCTCTTTACAGATAACATTTGCACTGTATGGGTAATGAAAGAAGTGAAGTTCTGGAGAGGGCAAATGAGTCTTAAAGGTGACAATGAAAAATATGTGTTGCTTGAATTCCACCATGTTCTCAGGACCAGATCAGTTTGGTTAGAGGTCAGTTTAATCCACTACAACATCTAAAATCTGAAGTCAAGTCATTCTATTAATCTTATTACACGGCTCTTCATAATGCTGCAGAATGCTCCATTCACTTGAAGGGCTTTCCCAATGTTCAGAGGTCTGATAATTTTGTATTACAGACTGCTGTCAAGGAAAATGGGTTTTGTGCCTCTGATTCAAGTCTTTCATATCACTCCGCAAGTAGTGCGGTCACTACCTGCAATGGAACTTCATTCAAAAGTGAAAGCAGACGGTTGACGGAATGTTTGAAAGTTCAGTATGTGTTACAATCTGTTTGTTTCTTAGCAAAAGCCACAACAAAACGGTAACAAATAAATGTAAAGAGTCATATTATGTACAGTTTATTTTTTCGTTTTGGGAAGTAGCCGTGTAATAAGCGTGTGGGTCGGGGCCCTGTCGGGACTTATTTTCCGATAATGACCGGCGTTCTATGCATTATCCCTTACTTGTCGTCTCAGTGAAATAGCCCACCAGCATCAATGAGATGAAGATTGCTGCCCATTGTTACATGAGCTCAAACAAAATTAGATGGTTTATAGACCTAGTAGACCTGTTCAAGTTATCACTGACAAAGTTGGCTCTGTCAGGCTAATAAACATTTCTTAATGCTAATTATTTTTATGTCTAACCTTTTTTTATTTTGTTGAGCCATAGACCGCAGAGGCTGTCATCCATGTTCAGTTGTCATTTCTTGCATCTACTCAACACCTTCTCCTCTAATCTCCATTCTACTCTATAGCCTACAGAGAACAGGATGTGCCCTCAGGTAGGGATGGGCTCAGTACGAGGTCTGTACCTTCCCATCCGATGCTGCAGTCTTAGATCTTTGTGAAGTCTTGAGAGGTGAATCTGAAAGTCCTGATATTAGCTCTATTGTCAATGGTTGTGACTGCATGATGACGTGACGTCATCTGACGGGTAATGATTTTGCTGTGTGTTCTACTCA
Organism: Alosa sapidissima; assembly: GCF_018492685.1. Classification (NCBI taxonomy): domain Eukaryota; kingdom Metazoa; phylum Chordata; class Actinopteri; order Clupeiformes; family Clupeidae; genus Alosa; species Alosa sapidissima. The sequence continues at coordinate 12,266,992 of NC_055957.1, forward strand.
TTGGTCAGTAATATGAGGTGTGAGGTTCTTACATTTTAGTTTTCTCAGTTGTCACAGCTATGTTATGTTGTCGTGGTCAGTGGCCCCCACAGGTAAAGAAATGTTCAAATTTCACTTGAATTGAAACTCGATTTTGGGCAGGTATTTGTAAGACTGTCTGGAATCCTCACCTGTGTTTTTTGTAACAAATCAGTTTAAAGGCACTAAAAGAACCCTGTGGTGGTGATAAGTAATGTTTTTTTCAACGGTCTGAATAATTCCTTTTGCTGGCTGATCTCTTGTAGTGCTTGTCAGAACAATGGAGATCATGCTTTTCCCTCAATGTCTCTTTGTCTCTTTTTAACACTTGTGATTTCACTCGATCAGGATTTTTGCAGCGCTTCTTTTGCGGCGCTTCTTTGTGACATCCGCTAATGACTTGCTCTCTTTTTTGACCTCAGCCTTGACCTCTGCACATTCAGGGTGGCTAAAATGGCATGGCGGAGAGGACGAAGAGTTCAAGTTCTTTGGGTCAGCTGGCGCTTTTACTGGGCAATTCTTTCCGTGCTACAGTGGAAAGGGGCATGGCGAATCTGACACTATGCTCTAGTGGTGACAGAGGAACAGAAGTTGCAGCAGAATGTGTCCCATTGTTCTGTCTGGACAAAGGCGCACTCTCCCGCTTGACTGATGGGTCTCTTTGTGGGGGCAGGGGCCCTCTTGCTCTTATAAGTACATTCTAAATTCCCTTGACTGGTATTCTGCCATATTTGATATAAATACATTGAATAGATTGTCCGTGTTCTTTTCCTATTTATTGTTAATCATCCATATCTGGTTGTTGTTATGGGTCTAATATGATACTTTAGCTGATATTTTAGAATCAGATCTTTTTTCAGTTAAAAAAAGAAGATTCCATTTCTCACTGATATTCAGTGAGTGTTATTGTATGATATTCAAGGCTTCCCTTTCAGATTTGTATGATGCAAGACAGGCTTCCAGCAAGGAAGCTGAAACCACAGACAGAGACCGGTGTGAGTGTGGTTTGGAGCCTTCACAGTCTGTCATGGAGATGAAAGGGAGGTGAGCTGAGTCAGAGGTTTGTAGCCTCAGCCCTCAGGAGACATGAGGTTCTCACACACGAAGATGTGGCTATACATGACTCTCCCTGTCCTTTCGGAACGTCATGTTTCACTGTTTAATACTCCGAGCCTTTGGCAGTTGTGATGACCAGAGGACTGGACGCTGTCCCCTGCCTGTGTGCTTGCTTTTGCCAAGTGAAAAGGCAGGACCACAATAGCGGCACAGCAGCATCTCTCCTGCCACTGCGGCTTGGTGAGACACCAGATGGTTCGCTCGCACAAAACGGGGGCTTTGGGAAGCCAGCGGAGAGCAACAGATGAGTGAACGCATATGCCTCGGAGCCAGCGCCGGCTTGCCAGAATTCCCTCTCCTCTTTTTTTTTTTTCGGGGTCAGGAACGGAATGGAGAGGTGCAGCGTGACCTGCGAGGACGTGACCGAGGGGTCTGTTCGGAGGGGAATCTTCTCACAGGGCTCTGCGGCCGAAGCACTTTTGCTGTTTTGCTTTTGCCTCCCAGTGGACTCTGCGTCTCCCTGCGGGCTTGGACATCCTGGCAAAAGTGAGAATAGCATATGTGAGGGCAGAATGGTGGTGTAGTATGACACCATGTGCTACGCCAGTTATTGCACCATAGGCAATGGAGTCTGCACATCCCACTCCTGAAAACTTGTCACAATCTCTTGCCACCATATTTCAGGGCCGTGAGGCTGTGGGAGCCAAATGAAGCTCACGGCAATTAGTCTGCCAGGGCCATCACCGAAATGTTGGTTTCATTAATCAATCAGTCAAGGCTGAATCATTTTTTTTTAAATCTCTGACATTTTAGTAGCATCCCACTTGAAAACACCAGATGGATTACACTGATGGGAAGTTTGCCCCTTAGTGGATTGAGTTTGTCATCATGTTGGAGCTCAAAAGCACACCTAAGTAGAGTGTTCTCCTTTGTGGGCATTTGTCTGTTTGCATTTTCCTGGAAATGCAGTCTTGTTGTGTTTTGGCGCTTGGTAGTGTAACAGTATAACTAGTCCTGGAGCTGACGTCATAATAAATAATACTAGACTGCTTGAATGTAATTTTGACACCTTTTGGATAGAACATTTGCATGTAATTGGTGAAAGAAAGCTGACTCACTAGTTAGCTCTTTTCTCACAAACCTTTCTAAAACATCTGCATCAGTGCCTGTAATGGCATCATCTCCCATTAACTGTCTCTCTCTATCTCTACTGGTGTCAATTGATGTTTAAACACTTTGCACTGTGCTCTCACTGGTGTGATCCCTATCAGTGAATAGCTGAAATGAGCTCTGTAGAATATTGCTTTGGGCTCGATGAAGCATAACCTTAGTGCTTACTCCCAGCTGTGTTCCTTGCATTGGCTTTTTAAACAGGTGTGTTTCTGACATAGAGGAGACCGGATTCTCACTGCTTCTTCTATCATACGATGAGTGAAAAACTGACAGAAGAGGAGACACTTAAAATTGATGTCAGAGTGTCGCAGTTCTGATTTTTCGGTCATCCTAGCTCCATACTAAAAACAAACATTTGTTCCTCGTGTTCAGCTCTGTGGATGGTCATAAATTCCGTTCCACCCACACGTAACACTGCACATCACTGCATGTAATGTCAAGCATCAACTAACAGTTAAAGCCTCGTCATCATTGATTCTTGTCACTTCTCCTGTCAGTTTTGTACAATAGCTTAAAAGTTTATGCATAGCTGGTCACTCGTCTTATACAGCTAACAGTGAAAGCAGTGTTGGTGTTTTTGACAAGGATAATATATTCCTGCTCCTTCATGTTCACAAGGCAGTTGTGCTTTGTTATCCAGCTCCTGTTGGTCCAGCCTGTCTCTGTTGACCTCCGTGCAACGTATCTGTGTGCTGTTCACATTGGATTTTAATGAAGAGCTACTCTGAAGTAGCTGAAGGCATGCGTTTTCTCAGCACTGTTTGTGAATGCGCGCTTCATGAAACTTTCACTGCTTTCCCAAAAGGATATAGCTTTTTCCAGAAGTCATGTCGGTTGTCAGTCCAGAAGCAGATTAACGCATCTGCAAATCTCTGTCCGTGTGGGTTTCGGATAAAAATGTGTCCGCTGCATTCATGGCACAACCGAAAAGGAATACGCTGTTGGACAGAGCTATTATTCCGATGGCATGATATTCTGATCTACTGGTCATTTCTATCTGCAAAATGTGTAAAAGAGTAATAAAACATGATTGTTTTCTGTAATTGTTTGACCTGTATGTCTGGTAAACACATGCATCTAAATATATATTTCTTTCCTGCACACAGTCACACCCTGAAGGAAACATGCACTATAGTATTACAGATGTAAACATTGCATTACATTGCAAAGATTTGAACAGCTTTGTCAACAGATGTGATAAATAGTGAATAGGCCACGTATTCCATGAGCGAAGATGCATTTCCTACTAATACATCAGAGATAAGACCTCAAGTCTGTTCCCATGATTAGTTTCCTAATATAGATCTCCCATGTTGTTTATTTAGGACCCAAAAGAGTGTTTTTTTTCACCAAGTGCTCTCTGGAGAGAGGGGAGGGAGGGGAGGGGGGGGGGCGTAATTTAACCCCATTAGTGTTTACTCTCTGATTTCCTGTGTGGCCTGGTGGCAGACCTGACTACCCAAACTTGCTCTACTGCCTCGGTTGGCTCTCGGCCGGGGACCACGACTGTGCTGGGAATGTGTGTGTGTGCGGGCGAGATTGCACTGGAATGCTATGTACACAGGTCTCAAGAAAACTGTGTACACAAGTCTTGCCAGTCACCTATCTACAAATAAGCATAAAAATGAAACTTATTCTTTTTAAGCTAGCTGACAAGAGCCAAGTGTGATATACTGTGTTTGTGTGTTCTTGCAGTAGTTCAGTGGTGAACCTGGCAAGTACAGGATTTCTCAGTCAGTGGGGTCCTAGTATTAAGTGTGTGGATGTGAATATGTCCCTGATTAACTCCTCTGCAACTGCCATGCTATGCATGCATACAGTATATGTAATGTACAACTACTGAGCATGTGTGCAGTGTATGGGTGTGTGTATGTGATGTACAACTACTGATTCCATTTGTGGTATCCATAGTGTGCTGTATATGTTCATATTCTTTATGCACACAAGTGTCTTATCAGTTGTGGACTTTCATATACTTCATATTTACAGCAATATCTGAGGCTTCTACTTTTTACCCTCCACCAAAAATGGCCGTACAAATTTGAATACATGTAAATTATTGTGTCTTCAGAGTGAAAGCTGTAAAACATTACTGACTGAATTCTGTGGCTTTTAACTGATAGTTTTCACTAAATTAATCACTAAAAGAAAATGCAGAATTATGCACTGCATAAGCAAACCTGCTGGGTAAAAAAGCACATTCATTTTTCAAAGGGATGATGAGGGGTGGGGGGGCACCCACACAACCAAAGAAGAGTTAGAGACTGGAGGGCAATGCCAGGAAAGTACAAGGCAACTCTTTGGGGCTGGCTCCCAAGTTCTGTTATTAAAATGAATGAGGTGTTAAAATGCCTGCTGGTTAAGAAATTGGTTTCTATGGAAATGGTGGAGCAGGAAGGTCATCAAAATGCGTCATTGCTTGAAACACTTCCCTTGTTCACTCTTGTCACACCAAGGCCTTTGATAATTTTTTTGTAACCCAGTTACCAGGACAATAATTTTTGGTGTGATTTGAAGTCCAATTGGATTTAATTACAATGAACCACTTAACATTACACACACGCACACATAACTCGCATATAGACTCGTTTCCAGAAACCTTCTTATTGGTAGTTCGCAGTTATACCTTAAACTCTACCTTTTAATGTGTCCCTGAAACATTCATAAATAACTATACCTTCTGTTTGTCCTACATTCGTTAGGTTGGTCTGGAGCATTTTTATCCTATCAGGGCTCCAGACTACCTTTTTGCATTGGTTGCACTGGTGCACCTAAGTTTTTTTTTATTTAGGTGCACCCAAATTTTTAATCGCGGCACCTTTAACGTCACAATTTCAAGGTCCCCTTTTTATTGCTGTCCATATACATTCTGTGTTTGAGCTGTTGTCAGAGCATGGACCAGGAATGACCGTATTGATTTGATTTAGGGCCTCCAGCACCTTGATGACATCAGTAATATTGAATACTGTGATCATTCACATCAGTGGCGATCCTAGTCTGTGCTCGACCCACACACATGGAAAATGATGGCTTGTCATATGTTTCTGTCATATTTTGGAGTTCATAAACTTTATATATTTTGTTATTAATGTATAGTATTGTATGATCTGCACATTACTAATAGCTACAAATATTTATTAATTTGAATACTTCATATTGATTTTTTTAAACTATTACAGGTTGTGTAGCTTATTTCAGAAAACCCAACAGTAGGCCTAAATGAACTAAACTCCATAGCCTAGGTAGGTTAGCAACACAAACTTGAGAGATGCAAATCAACATCAACGTTTTCAGGGAACCGTACCCAGTATAACACAAGAACATAATTCCCAAAACTAAGAGACAAATCAACATTCAAACATGGACATTTCAGTCTGACATTTGACTGAATTAGGAGACCATTACTATGACTGAATAAAACCATTACATACTACACCTTACTTTACAATACACACTCCTAAACAAGAGTAATACAAAGTGGAGTACCTTAATATATCAGGAAGTATTCGTTAGTGTTAATTAATATATGAGGATGTATTAGTTACGCCATAGCATTAACAGAGTAGGCTACATCAAAACATCAGCATGAGTCTAAAATCCCCAAATAAATAAGAATGTAATTGATTAACCAGTTATTAGCTCACTTACCCCTAATACTAGCAACTAGCACTAATATGTGGAGTCAGATTCATCAATTAAACATGTCATTATTCATAAAAATTATGACAGTAATAAAACCTAATTTTTGCTTCACCGTGTTCAGTAAAACAGCTTTATTTGACCAAACACTCCAGAGGAAATTTGTCAAATGTCTGGGTGATGAATTATGTTGCTCATTATTTGTAATATTTGTAGTACATTTCTCCTCCTTCTCCCAATATCTTTGATATGCTTGGGTATTAGCAATTGCTTGATACTTTAATCTGTCCATGATAGTTTATTGAGCAGTATGACATACATGATGGAGGCTGAAAGCATATCATTTGGTCTTTTTAATTCAAATGAATTAACATTTTGAATTGATTCTTCACTCATAATGTTTACATTCATTTTGCAGTTCAGCCACTGGGCCATTTCATATGAACGACTCATTTAACACTTTCATTTAACTGGTACATTTGTAGATATATAGAACTTCCTTAAATACAAATACTTTTCAGATCATCAGTTATTTTAAACCTCTGATGTGTGTGTGTGTGTGTGTGTGTGTGTGAGAGAGATGTATTTGATTAACTTTTCTGCAACAGCCATACAACTTCATATAGGCATGTTCCTACAAGTATCATATGTTTGCTGTGTGTGTCTGTGTGTGTGCATGTGCGTGTGTGCACTTTCACAGTTGACGAGCCTACTAATGTAGTCATTCCCAGTCATGTAGTGCATTACGAGTTGTTTCTCGTTCCCAAAGACCACAACAGTAATGGTAACGATGCTTAATGGTTGTGGACACTGACCTTTCCTACGCCTCACATAAAGCAGACATTTCTATTTGCAATAAAGCAAAAATAGACGGCACCTTTTTTAAACCAGTTGCAAATGTAAACAAATGGTGGTCAGGTTCATATTTTTCTCCTTACTTTCCACAGCCTATTGCACAATAACATAAAAGGAAATTATTTGTAATTTGCTGGAACAGCTACATATTTCCACTGCCTGGCCGCGCAAATGCAGCTGGAGTTGGGCGACTTTGTTCGTACCGCAAATATTCCTCCATGAGTCTCCCTTGCTGGCTTGGAAGGACTTGCCGTGTATTGGTTGATGCTTAGGAAATGAATCCTGTGAGAGACAGAGTCCCATGACGAAGCTTCAGCTCTATTTTGAAACAGATATCTAAATAGTGCTGAGTCTTGACTTTTTTTTTTTGGCCCTCTCATATCAAAAGCTGTCAGAGGTGTAGGCTACTCCAGACCTCTGCTACTAATGGGATTTTACAGCCGGTGCAATCAGAATGACTGGACGCAAGTCCAGATTTTTTATTTTTTTTTCAGCAGCGTCGACACCTCCTAAAAATGCAGCGATCAGCAGACTTTGTTCACAAGCTTTCAGAAGGACACATGCATGCCTGTGATCTCCATCCATAGCTGAAAGCGCTCACCTCCGAAGGAAACATCGCAAGGTGAAACTGAAGGTATGATGCACTGGTGCATCATAGGCTTGCATAACAGGGCATAACACGGCACAATGCTTTTGATGGTAATAATGCTGGAGATGGGAGACAAAGTGAAATCCACACTTTTATGGTCGGCATGGAATGAAGATTGAGAGAAGGCGGTTATAAAAGATAATATGAGCTTTTTCAGGTAGTGTTGCATTTGCTGCATATTCTGGAATAGGAAAACATCCATTCATTGACCTTTGGTTCCTGGTAGAAAGGAACAAGGCGAAGGTGTAGAGCTTGACCCTCAAAGCGGATCATCATCCGTTGTTTGGAAACATTTCGGTAAGGACAAGTGATGTTAACCAAGGACAAGTCATAAGCAAAGTAGGGCTCTCTCAACTCACTCACTGACTGTGAGAAAGATATTTTTTTCTAATTTTTAGTCTTTGCTTCCTCTGATGTATAATACGAATTGAGCTGACAACGGATCTGTGGATTTTGTACATGTAATTTACAGGCTGCACGTGCAAATAACCTACAGTGTGCGTCGTTTCAAGATCTTGCAACACTCAAAACGAACACACAATCATTCCAATTCACACATCGGATTTTTTTATTTATCAACGAATAACGAAACGACTAAACTCGTGAAAGGAGAAGGAACACAGCCCAACAGCCCAAGAGGAACAGAAAGCAGACAGATTCATCAAAGCAAGTGCAGGACAGAAAGAGCAGAGGGAGGGTTAAAATATAACTACCACCAGATTATTTTCTGCCTGAGGGTGCCTTACATTCATACAGCCTGAGACCGGCTGAAACAGAGTAGCCTAAAGAAAGGTAGAAATGCTAAGAAAGGGATATGCTAATGACCTACTTTTAAACTGACTTAAATGTCCCATCAACCATTTCACTGTGCATGCAGTGGTGGATGGATTATCTCTTTCACAACACAAATGGACTAATGATTTCAAATGATCATTTACAATTTCAATAGGCAAGACCAAAGACAGAAATAAACAGGCTGGCGTTTCTTCCTACAAGAGAATTAGAGGGAAAAGAATGATATAGAGGTCTTCAAATGAGGGCAGCAAAAGTTAGAGATAGTGAGCCAAATAGGAGGTAATATGTTTACTTCTCAGTGCAGTAAAACAATATATTTTTGTCACTAAAATCAATGAATAATCGTGATGTCAATATTGATCAAAATAATCGTGATGATCATTTTGGCCATATTGTGCAGCCCTCGGATGGGATGAGAACCGGAGCAGGGAGTACCAGAGCCCTACCGTGCGTGTGTTTGGCGATGTGTAGGTGGCCGAGGGTGGGCGGCAGAGAGAGGAGCTGGGACCGTTAACGGCTGTGTTATCTCTGCAGAGTCCCCCCCTGGGAGGTGGAGTAGGAGGGAGAAAAGAGAGGAGGAAAGAAACAGAGAAAGAGAGAGAAAAGAAAATTAGGGAGCCGCTATGTCCATCTTTTAAAGAGAAAGTTGGAGACAACAGATTCAGACATCAATTATCAAACAATCACATAATCTTAATGTTAAAGTTGATTGACATGCTACAAAGACAGACAAATCTTGACATGCAAAAGCTAAAATGAAACTAAGCCTACCCTCTGAGAGTCTCAGCCCACCTATATTATATCACCTCTCTCTGGGCTTGAGTGCTCATGTCAAAGCACTGCGAGGGCTGTGTTTAGTTTTGATTAGTAAGGGTTGTGTAAAAGACTAGACGAGCTATCAGTAGTTTAGTGCTTCTGCCGATTTGACATCAATTTGCAGCATAAACATATGAAAGTCTCATGGTCAGATTGGACAAATATGGTAATAGGGCAGCATAAAGTGAAGTCAGTAATTCTGTTTTGGCATCAATGCGCTGTCCTACTGAAGAGCATCCCAGAAGAAAGCGCAGTTGTACAACCTCATAGCTTTGGGTGTTAAATGTAATTTTGTGCATTCAATTTCTGTACAGCTTCATGATTGTATCAGTATTTGCCTCCATGCAGATGCTGCAAAATATCTCTTTCGGTCCACAGTGTGCCTGTATATGTTATATGTGAGGCTTGCCTGTGTGCCGTGTTGGCTGTGCCCTGACTCTGGTGGGCACGCGTCTTTGTGTACTTTGCCTGTAACAGTGCTCTCCACTCCTCAGAAAGCTGCGGCAGAGGAGGGGAGTGGAGAGGAGAGGAGAGGAGTGGAGTGGGTGGTTAGTTGGCAGGGAGGGAGGGAGGGAGGGAGGTGTTATGTAAGCGTGAGCGAGGGCTGCTAGAGAAGCGTCTTTATGCTACACCGTGCTGAGAGAGGGGTGCTGCTTATGGGGGGGTGGGCTGCCTTTTGAAGCATGAAGACCCTGAGCTCGTATCGCCCCATCACTCACTACCCTCTGCCTCTCCCTCTCCCTCTGGCTATCTGTTCTGTTGCTCTCTCTGTACCCCTGTCTTTGCTCTCCTTATATCTGTCTCTCTTCAGCTTTCTTCCTGTCACCCCCCTCCTCCTCATTTTCTCATCCTGGTTCTCTAGCTTTTTTCCAATTTTTTTTTTTTACCGCTTCTTGCACTGCCTGGCTGTTTGCACCACCCCCCCCCCCCCCCCACCCACTCCACACACACACCCGTCTCACCCTGTCAATCTCCCTCTTTGTTGGGCAGTTGGAGGAGTGTTGGTGGGGTCGGACGATGGAAACTATGGGATCTGTGGCAGAAATATGTCATTACCATTTTTATGAGGGATCATTCTAGAGTATTACCCCGGAGTAATCCTAGCCCCTGAAGTCATCCTCTCGCAGTGCTCTTGGAGACAGACAGTGTGCACTCACAAGGGCATATTTTGTTGTTGCTGGAAACATTTAGAAATCATTTTTCCCCCACCTAACATGAACCGCATTTATGCATGGCCCATAGCTCAGATCTGCCTGTTGTGATTTGTTTGTTTGGTGTGTTAAGGAGCTTCTAGACTCAAATCATACTTGTTTCTGCTATGTTGATAGGATATGACTAATTGATTAGTGTTTCCTTTATCTGTGATGCACTGCACCCTGACCAAGGATTAAATTGGGGCAGATGATTTAGATTTTCAGCATTAGTTGCTCTTCCTATGCAACAACTGGTAACTTTACACATTCGGCCTTGTAAGGGCTGATGGCTCTCTCTCTCTCTGCATTCTGGTAAAAGGTGCAATCCTACAGATGCCAAATCTCACAACAAGTCCATACTTGGGTGAATTTTGGATTGGTCTTAATGCTTGGACAAGCGTTGACACCCAGTGGCCAGTTTGTTTCGTCTGAAGGAGGACCAGAGCAGTTAGTGCCTCTGCCTTGAACAGGTCTGTGTTTGCTCTAATGGCCAAACCACTTGGATTCCAAAGACTGTCACTAGCCAACACATGTTTTTTGCCTTGAGAGGCAGGGGAGATATTTATTGTTGCACAAGTTACAAATGCTAAACTGAGACAGTGCAGTTTAAAGTGTGACTTGCGCACATCAGCCTATCAGTTAAAAAATGTAATGTTGACTGAATGTCAGGTTTAGCAAAGAAAACATTTTCTTCTACCACATTTTGTTTTAATGCTCTCTTCTCCAGGAATAATTATCACAGTTTGTGCTTTTGTGTGCTAATAATGATTGCAGCTGGTTTGGTATTTATTTGAGAAGTTTCCAGTATTTTCAGATGTCTGGTCACAATTTGAGGCAAACCACTACAGAAAAGAATTGAAACAATTCTCTGCAGAGAGCACTGCTTTTGAACTGTACAGAGTTTTATATCCAAAACCCTCTTCACTTGAAACGCTTTTTGGTGTGCATGACCTGTAAAGCGTCTTGTGCAACTGCTTTTGCAACTCATCCTCTAAGGCTGGTTGGAAACCTCCGAGGAGTTTTTGGGTGTGGGAGGGGGAACCCTTACAGGGAGAGACACAGGGTCAGGGGTCAGTCTCGCCCCGTCACTGGGGCCAAATCAGATTGGCTCATCCACCTGTCTGTATTAAGCATTGAGCCCCTTGAGTTCTGTTATTACTATAATGTGTGTGTGTGCGTGTGCGTGCGCGTGTGTGTGTGTATATGATGGGGGTTGTAAAGTTTGGATCTGCTGCCAACGCCATCCCAGAAAAGTT